>NC_036839.1:29620606-29802652 GCF_002910315.2 Salvelinus sp. IW2-2015
CACACACACACACACACACACACACACACACACACACACACACACACACACACACACACACACACACACACACACACACACACGAGAGAGAGAGAGTTTAGCCAGGGTCAACACTGCCCCAGACCTCCCTCTTTCTTACTCAAAAACAACAATCTGGAAGAACTCCCACTGAGCCACACAGAGACACCATGAAGGCTCCGGAAACATCTCTTTCATCCCACGTCCTCTCTTTAGAGCAACAGAAAGTGACAATGTTTCTATTCTGTTTCCTCTTGTGGCAGATAGGGGAGTAACATAAACCAGAGGCCTCTCTACAGTGTCTATCTGGGCAGTGTTACCGTGTTATCCTAATCTGAGGATGTAACACACAGCCCTGCTGGCTGTTCTCTTCTCCCGTTCAGGAGGGCTGGTATCGGGGATGGGTGGCTACTCATTGACAGGGTCGGTGGGTGGAGTGGGGTGGAGATATCCTTACTGAGAGTGTCAGAGACGTGTGGCGTTGTGTGTGTGTGTGTGTGTGTGTGTGTGTGTGTGTGTGTGTGTGTGTGTGTGTGTGTGTGTGTGTGTGTGTGTGTGTATGCTACCTGTGAGAGCGCTGATGTGTTCGCTGGAGTCGTCTTTGCTTAGCCCCTCCTCCTCTGTGATGTGGGACATGGGGACATTGAGACTCAAGCTGTCCTCGTCTGAGGGCTGAAACAACCACACAGCTCAGTTACCAAAAACACTAGCAAACATTTGTTACCAACAGAAATCTAAGCACTTCAGCTGGTACAACTCAACAGTATTTCAGTCAGAATCAGCCAAATGTTTCAGCTGCCAGAATACAACCAGATATTCTGTCAAATGCATCATTCCAGAGAACTGTCGTTTCATACCTGACAATATCTTCTTCACTACTTCTATCTGATCATCACAAAATACACTGAGGTCATAGATGAATGTATACGGGTAGAAAAGTAAGAATGTTCTTTTTTAAATGTTTTGTTCAAACTCCCCAAAAAAGAAAGGGAAGAAGACAAAGAAAAGAAAGAAAGAAAGACAGAAAGATAGCCTGCTACCCTCAGACTATGTGCTCAACCGGCACAGTACAGCCTAGAACAGCTCTGAGGAGATGGTGACTATTCAACATCACTAGGTAGATGTGCTATTTCTTGCATAATTTTATTATATACATTTCTAAACATTCTGAAGTCATGGCGCAGAAAATGAAGGGAACGTTCAATGGCAATGTATAATGTCGGACACATACTGTGTAATCAATGCAAATGTTACATACAAATGCATGCAGGCGTGCGCACACAACAAACAAACACACACACTCATTCTACCTCGGTGGCAGACAGTCTCTTGTCCCCGTTGTCACTGCCAACTCCTGAGTCAGTGTCCTGTTTCTTATTCTGGTCAATGTCCTCCGTGCTGAGAGGAGAGGGGTGAGAGGATTATGGGACGGCCAGGGTCAGGAGGTAAAAACGCACGCGGAGGAGGAAAGAGGAGAGAAAGTGTAATCGCTCCGATCACAGAGGAGAAGCACGGCTCTGTCACGCTCTCTCTTTCTCTCGCTCTGTCTCTCACACACATGAAAGCTAGGTTTAAGAGAAGTTATCCACAAACAGTCTCCAGACAACTGAACCGAGATTCTCCCTCCCTCTCGCTCTCTCACACACACACACACACCTTGCCGTTTCTAGGCCACCTACATTTGCATCCCAAGGGAGCATGTTCACTGATCAGAGTGAAGCATATGGCATTCTGTTCTTATCTTCATTCACATAAACACGCTAAATCCAATTCTGGCCTCACACCTACTTAATCATTATTACCATTCAATATATAAACTTTGAGAATCCATGTGAATACAGTTCTACTGAAACATTGGGCCAGGGTGTTGGATCCTTCTACTATGGCTCTATGGCTGAATTATAAATAGCTCTGCTGTTCTTTTCCTCCACTGCCAGGAGTGTGTGTGTGAGAGTGGGATGTGAGTGTGAGTCTCTAAGCTCTCCAGGACAAAAGGAACATTTGTCCTGCCCACGCTTTGCAGTGGGGAGGGTTATAGGGGTGGGGGCGGACATTACAGGGCACATTACAGAACATAACATCCTCCCTCCCTGTAAAACACTTCTCTCATACACACTGTGAGAGGAAGGCTCAGCAGCAGCACTATAACAACAGGTAGAAATTGAGAATCTGGCAACACTCCGTGGTAAATAAATCAGAGGTTGCCAATACTGGTCCTAGAGAGCCAAAGTGTGTGCAGGCTTTTGTACCAGCCCAGCACTAACAGTTGCCTCCATTAGGGTTGCCATAGCAACTCACCTGCCAGTGGTGGGACGTGATAGGCTGAGGCGCTCCATGACAGGCAGGTAGAGAGAGTCAGGCATCTTGTCACTCCGACACGCCTCGATGCTCAGGTACTTAAATACGTGAACTTTTCCCTTTATGCAGATCTAGAAAACAGATCATCAAATGGACGAATTTGAGCAACTAGATGATGATAGAAAATTAGAAGGTACACAAATAATTCCACTATATGGAAAGCTAAAACAAAATAAACACAGTGACATGGTCAATAGAATGCCCTATGATGAATGCTACATTCCATTGCAGCGTATGTCATGCCAAGCTGTGGAGAAAGCAATAGCCCCATGCAGACCCAGACTAGGGACGGCCATTTGAAATATTTTCACTATTCAAATAATATCAGACAAAGCCTTTTCATTGTTAAAATAGGGCTATATATTTTTACTTTTATGAATAGGCCTACTTGCAAGTAATCGAATACTAACGTCCGTTCGGATATTTCATTATCTGTGCCCATCCCTAACCCAGACTGACCTGTGCAGGTGGGCTCTGTAGGGGGTTGTTCTCCAGTTGTAGTGACTGGAGCTGGGACATTTTCCTGTAGCACACTGGGATGGTGGACACCTTGTTACAGGAGAAATCAAACTTCACCAGGGGAAGCTCCGCCAAGTCTGAGGGCGAACACACAATTCCTAGAGTTAGAGGAGTAATTGTATGTGTGTCAACAGCTCTGGGACATGACTCCAGTGGTCTCCTGAGGGTCATCACTGACAGGGAGCAACATGGAGCTCCATCCACCTATCAGGTGAGAGCTTACAGCCCTGTGGCCGTCATCCTGAGGAAGAGGGAATGTCCACAAGAACAACATCTACCTAGCCCACATCAACAACCCAGTATAAACACCCAGACAACCTCTGAGCAACATCCACAGAATCCAGAGTGTGTGGGTTGACAAGGTCATGACTAGGATCATCAGACAGAACTTTCCCCTCTAGAATCCCCCACAGCCCAGCAGGAGCAGCCCTGATACTTCAAGGGTCCCTCACTGCCAAAGTTCCACTAACATGGACCATGCCAAAAGTTTAAAATAAACTGGAGGAACGCATCTTAGGCACTAACCTCGGCACAAACCCCTATGGCCCTGTCCATGTGGGAGGAGAGACATAGCTAGGGAACAGAAGAAAGTCAGCCTCTCTGTCTGTGGTTATCACAACATTGGAAAATACTGATAAACTAAATAGCAGCTATTAGGCTGGGTGTTACTGGTGTACTGTTGTCGTATCATATGCATTTAAATGGGTAACATTGGATAAAGTAGTCCTTAAATCAGACAGAGAAAACAGACAGTGAAAGATCAATGACAGAGGGAGAAATATAGTAAATATATTAACAGCCCAAGTTTTAGTAATGTTCTGAGAACGGTAATTATAGGTTATTGGAAGGTCATTAAATAACATTGAGAACATGTTTCAATAAGACTTTTTATAACACCGTTAGCTTAGTTTGGGTTAAATGTTTTCAACTCCAAGCACAGGAATTATGAGAACATGACTCTAAATAGAACAATGAGGAAACCTGTAAAAAGCATAAGTACTGAAATACCCACAGAAGAATGTTGTTACTTAAAGTTCTCTGTACGTTCTGAGAACATGAATTTAAATAGAACCATAAGGAAACCTTATGCTGAAGTACAGAAATTCTCAGCTAAGAAACATATGGTTCTCAGAACGTTATGAGCTAGCTGGGTATCCTGCACCATTCCCATAAGTTTGTGGGAGGGTTGTATGCAAAATAATCACAGGACAAGCAAGCTCTCACAAAGCTCTAACAAAACACATGCTTCTCAGAACGTTACGTGCTAGCTAGGAGAGAAAGAGTAACAGACAGAGCTAGAGAGTCTCAGAGATTCTGTGCCAGCAACACATTCCTCAAAAGGTCGAAATTCAAGCGAAACAATGACGACTATATCTCTCTGACAACCTTTTATAATTAAAATCGCTGAGATGACAAAGATAAATCTTGGCTTGGAGGACATGAGGGTGAGCTCCAAATATAATTTTTTTAACCAACCAGTATTCTACTTTTCTTAATTAGCTGAAATGAGAAAGTCTGTCACATCCTCTTCCCTCAAGGTCACCCCTTAAAATAACTTATGAGGGACTTCTACTATCATTCAGTCTAAAAAGGGAGATATCTCATTCTGAATAGTACAGTAAATCAATTCCAGCTTTCAAGAACTTTACCAGCATTTTCTACAACAGGATTTCAACCTCCAGACAATATTTTCAGAATCTATATCACCTACTGCAGGTATTCCCAAACTGGGGTACACGCAATGCTGTCGGGGGTACCCCAAATAAAAATGTGATTCACATTCTTTTACATTTGTGGCTTTTTCAAGAATCTCAAATATAAAATACATTTTGATTTGTTTAACAGTTTTCAGTTACTACATGATTCCATATGTGGTATTTCATAGTTTTGATGGCTTCACTATTACTCTACAATGTAGAATAATAGTAAAAATAAAGAAAAACCCTTGAATGAGTAGGTGGTCTAAAACTTTTGACTGGTAGCGTATGTGAGAGTGGACCCTCACTAGTATGAAAACTAAATACAGGCACAGACTGTGTGGGAAATGATTTATGACTGAGACTCTCTCCAACACAACATTGCAGAGTTATATGCATCCTTTCAAGCACACCCTTCTCATTAACCTGTGGTGAGTAATTCACAATTTTGATGAACAAATAAGGTTTTAATAATAATATTTTTTTTATTTACCCCCTTTTCCTCCCCAATTTCATGGTATCCAATTGGTAGCTACAGTCTTGTCTCATCGCTGCAACTTCCGTACGGACTCGGTAGAGGCGAAGGTCGAGAGCCGTGCGTTCTCCGAAACCCAACCCAACCAAGCCGCACTGCTTCTTGACACAATGCCCACTTAACCCGGAAGCCAGCCGCACCAATGTGTCAGAGGAAACACTGTACACCTGGCGACCGTGTCAGCCTGCACTGCGCCCGGCCCGCCACTAGTGCGCGATGGGACAAGGACATCCCTGTCGGCCAGACCCTCCCCTAATCCGGACGACGCTGGGCCAATTGTGCGCCACCCCATGGGTCTCCCGGTCACGGCCAGCTGCGACAGAGCCTGGACTCGAACCCAGAATCTCTAGCGGCACAGATTAGACCACTGCACAACTCAGGAGGGCCCAAATAAGGTTTTATATGTAAGATGGTTAAATAATGAGCAAAATAATTGATTATTATTATTTGTGCCTTGGTCCTATAAGAGCTCTTTGTCACATCCCACGAGCTGGGTTGTGACAAAAACTCACACTCATTCTTATGTTTAATAAATGTATCGTATAGTGTGTGTRTGTGGCAGGCGTAGAATGATGGCAAAAAACTACATTTGAGAGTGCGCTGACCCTGGTGCTAGAGGGGGTATGCAGCTGGAGGTTGAATGAAGGGGTACGGGACTATAAAAAGTTTGGAAACCACTGACCTACTGAATCAGTAACCATAGGAATTTCCAAAAACCAACAAAGAAACACTTTCCTTCAGTAAACCTCTAAGGCAAGACGACTAAAATACTTCAGTGCCTTGGTGGTCCAGTAAGGAGGTCTCAACAAAAASACATTTGAGGAGGGACGCCCCGAAAGTTCAACAACCATTCATCTAAAACCCGATTTCCCAACATCCCCTCCTCCCCAGGGCTCTCATCCAATCCACTATCTCCTCTCCTGTCCTCCACTAACGGAGTCGAGCCTCCTGGCCCCAGATTAAGGCTCATCAATCAAACCCAGAGAGGATGGAGCATCTGCAGCGGGATCATAAAGCACTTTCTGTAAATCTGCAACAGAGACGCACACAAGGAAAATATGTAGTAAGACTGGTCGTAAAAATACTCTCGTCCATCATTCAGACAACGAGAGGTTCTGACAGATGGTGGGTGGCGTCTCTGGGACTTAAAGAGCTGTCCTGTCACAGACGTCTTTTACTCTACTAGACCTCTCAAACCACAAAGACCACTGCTACAATACCCCTAGGCCCTAAGACATACCAGGAGACTGGATCATAGACATCATATATATGTCTGAGACAGACATACACTGAACAAAAATATAAAAAACGCAAAATGTAAAAGTGTTGGTCCCATGATTCATGAGTTGAAATAAAACATTCCCGAAATGTTCCATACSCACAAAAACCTTATTGCTCTCAAATTTTGAGCACACATGTGTTTGCATCCCTCTTAGTGAGCTTTTCTCCATTGCCAAGATAATCCATCCATCTGACAGGTGTGGCATATCAAGACACTCATTAAACAGCATGATCATTACACAGGCGCACCTTGTGCTGGGTACAATAAAAGGTCACTAAAACAGGGGTGGGCAATTCCAGTCCTCGAGGGCCTGATTGGTGTCACAGTTTTTCCCCAGCCCCAGCTAACACACCTGACTAGAATAAACACCTAATCATGATCTTCAGTTTAGAATGCAATTTGATAAAATCAGCTGTGTTTGCTAGGGATGGAGAAAAAGTGTGACACCAATCAGGCCCTCGAGGACTGGAGTTGCCCACCCCTGCTCTAAAATGTGCAGTTTTGTCACAGAACACAATGCCACAGACGTTCCAAGTTGAGGGAGCGTGCAATTGGCATGCTGACTACAGGAATGTCTACCAGATCTGTTGCCAGAGAATTTCATGGTAATTTCTCTACCATAAACTGCCTCCAATGTCGTTTTAGAGAATTTGGCAGTACGTCCAACCTGCCGCAGCAGATCATGTGTAACCATGCCAGCCCAGGACCTCCAAATCCGGCTTCTTCACCTGCGGGATCGTCTGAGACAAGCCCCCTGGACAGCTGATGAAACTGTGGGTTAGCACAACAGAAGAACTTCTGAACAAACTGTCAGAAAGTCTCAGGGAAGCTCATCTGCGTGCTCGTCGTCCTTACCAGGGTCTTGACCTACTGCAGTTTGGCGTCGTAACCGACTTCAGTGGGCAATTGCTCACCTTCGATGGCCACTGACACGCTGGAGAAGTGTGCTCTTCATAGATTAATCCCTGTTTCAACTGTACCGGGCAGTTTGGGCGTCGTGTGGGCGAGCGGTTTGCTGATGTCAACGTTGTGACCAGTGCCCCACGGTGGCGGTGGGGTTATGGTATGGGTAGGCATAAGCTACAGACAACGAACAGAATTACATTCTATCAATGGCAATTTGAGTGCACAAAGATACAGTGACAAGATCCTGAAGCCCATTGTTGTGCCATTCATCCGCCGCCATCACCTCATGTTTCAGCATGATAATGCATGGCCCCTTTACACAATCTGTACACAATTCCTGGAAGCTGAAAATGTCCCAGTTCTTCCATGGACTGCATACTCACCAGACATATCACCCATTGAGCATGTTTAGGATGCTCTGGATCGACGTGTATGACAGCGTGTTCCAGTTCCTGACAATATCCAGCAACTTTGTGTAACCGATGTGAAATGGCTAGCTAGGTAGCGGTGGTGCGCGCTAGCAGCCTTTCAGTCGGTGACTTCACTTGCTCTGAAACCTTGAAGTAGTGGTTCCCCTTGCTCTGCAAGGGCCGCGGCTTTTGTGGAGGGATGGGTAATGATGCTTCGTGGGTGACTGTTGTTGATGTGTGCAGAGGGTCCCTGGTTCGCGCCCGGGTCAGGGCGAGGGGACGGACTAAAGTTATACTGTTACATTTGCACAGCCATTGAAGAGGACTGGGACAACATTCCACAGGCCACAATTAACAGCCTGGTCACCTCTATGAGAAGGAGATGTGTAAATTCTCACAATGACCAAGTTTCTGCTCACAAGACCAAACATTTTCTCAGTGCCCCAAAAAATTTGGGGGAACATTGGTCACAGCCCTGCTGAATGTGTTTCTTTGAAATGTTTATATATTCTGAACTATATTCCAAGTAACTGATATCTGAGCCCAGCCAAATCACAGACCCACTGAACAAAAATATAAACACGAAATGCAACAATTTCAAAGATTTTACTGAGTTACAGTTCATATAAGGAAATCAGTCWATTCAGATAAATTGATTAGGCCCTAAATTGTGGATTTCACATGACTTGGAATACAGATATGCCTCTGTTGGTCACAGATACCTTTAAAAAAAAAAGTAGGGGCGGGGATCAGAAAACCAGTCAGTATCTGGTGTAACTACCATTTGCCTCATGCAGCGTGCTTACAGTGAACACTGAGGCTAGGCTGTACCCTTAGTTTTAGATAGTAGCCGATAGGCCGTTGTGGCTATTTGAGTATAACATAGTTCTACCAACAAAACAAAACGGAGCAAATCCCATAACATTATCACATGTAAATAGCTTTTGATTTCTATGATTATAGTCTACAGTAGCCTATACGTGCTGTTCAATGCAGGCCTACATTGCATGAGACTTTTAAACACGTTTTTACATTATAAAGGGCTTGACATTAATTCATGATGTTTTACTTGGTCTGTGACACCATAGGCCAAATAGGTTTTAGGTTAGGTTAATTTGTATTGTGTTGCAGGATGCAAAAAAACAATTACAATGAATTATCATTACCATACAGAGAATTAGACAATGTAGCCTACCCCTCTGCTTATTGGCTTATTTGCACAGTCAAGCCTGTCTCAAAATACAACACTGCCCCTTTATGACATAAGCTTTTTACCTGACTGGCTTTTCAAAGACAACTTGAAATGTAGCCTACACGTTTTGTTCTCTTGTAGGAAGCAGTAACACCCCATTGCTGACCTATACTTATCTATAACTGGGCTAATAACTCGCTAACTAGCAAAGAATATCAACAAATGTGCACACGTGCGGATCAAATCTGAAAAACCCATTCCCTCCCGGGTGATTGGAAGACTGATCGTGGGCTACCCCGCCAATAGAATTCTACTCCGTTGCACTCTGGCTAAAAGAAAATCAAAGACTCAATCTTGCAAAGTTAGATTTGTTTTTGGTTTGTTGCATTGAAAAGTTGCTGATATAATGTTGAGTCGATCACAGAAAAAACGTTGATCTATATAGCGCGGCAATCATGGAAGTAATCTCTTGTGCACACACGCAATTTATAGTGAACGTTAGCTATGACTTAATTGAATAACCGTGTAACTGACCGTTATGAACACTGCCAATAAAATACCCATCAAAACTGTTTAAAATAGGCCCTACATTCATTAACTTTTTTCATGTACAGTGCATTCGGAAAGTATTCAGACCCCTTCAACTTTACAGCCATATTCTAAATAGGATTAAATTGTTTTTCCCCCCCTCAATCTACACACAATACCTCATGAATGACAAAGCAAAAACAGGTTTAGAAATGTTAGCAAAAACAAAAACATGAATAAAAAAAAAGACAATAAATATAACATTTACATAAGTATAAAGACCCTATACTAAGTACTTTGTTGAAGCTCCTTTGGCAGAGATTACAGCCACGAGTTGTTTTAGATACAGTATGATGCTACAAGCTTGGCACACCTGTATTTGGAGAGTTTCTTCCATTCTTCTCTGCAGATCCTCTATCATATCTAATTTCAGGTCTCTCCAGAGCTGTTAGATCGGGTTCAAGTCCGGGATCTGGCTGGGTCACTCAAGGACATTKRGACTTGTCCCAAAGCCACTCCGGCTTTGTCTTGGCTGTGTGCTTAGGGTCATTGTCCTGTTGGAAGGTGAACCGTCGCCCCAGTTTGAGATCCTGAGAACTCTGGAGCAGGTTTTCATCAAGGACCTCTCTGTACTTTGTTCCGTTCATCTTTGCCTTGATCCTGACTAGTCTCCCAGTCCCTGCCGCTTAAAAACATCCCCACAGCATGATGCTGCCACTACCATGCTTCACCGTAGGCAGCATTCGCGCAAAACTGAAAATGTGAACCACCGCATTTAACCATAGAAAGATGACTGGGAATATGGCCGAATATAAACAGTGTAGTTATTTCCTCAGCAAGGCAATCAAACAAGCGAAATGTCGGTATAGGGACAAAGTGGAGTCGCAATTCAACGGCTCAGACACGAGACGTATGTGGCAGGTTCTACAGGCAATTACGGACTACAAAAAGAAAACCAGCCACGGACACAGATGCCTTGCATCCAGACAAACTAAACACGTTTGCCCGCTTTGAGGATAATAGTGCCACCGGCGCGGCCCGCTACCAAGGACTGCGGGTTCCCCCTCTCCTTCTCCATGGCCGACGTGAGTAAGATAATTAAACGTGTTAACCCCCGTAAGGTTGCTGGCCCAGACGGCATCCCTAGCCGCGTCCTCAGAGAATGCGCAGACCAGCTGGCTGGTATTAAATCACTCCCTATCCCAGTCTGCTGTCCCCACATGCTTCAAGATGGCCACCATTGTTCCTGTACCCAAGAAGGCAAAGGTAACTGACCTAAATGACAATCACCCCGTAGCACTCACTTCTGTCATCATGAAGTGCTTTGAGATACTAGTTAAGGATCATATCACCTCCACCTTACACCCTAGACCCACTTCAATTTGCATACCGCCCCAACAGGTCCACAGGCGATGCAATCACCATCACAATGCACACTGCCCTATCCCATCTGGACAAGAGGAATACCAAAGTAAGAATGCTGTTCATTGACTACAGCTCAGCATTCAACACCATAGTACCCTTCAAGCTCATCATTAAGCTTGAGGCCCTGCGTCTCAACCCCTCCCTGTGCAATTGGGTCCTGGACTTCCTGACGGGCTGCCCCCAGGTGGTAAAGGTAGGAAACAACATCTCCACTTCGCTAATCCTCAACACTGGGACCCCACAAGGGTGCGTGCTCAGCCCCCTCCTGTACTCCCTGTTCACCCATGAATGCGTGGCCATGCACGCCTCCAACTCAATCATCAAGTTTGCAGAGAACAGTAGTGGGCTTGATTACCAACAACGACGAGACAGCCTACAGGGAGGAGGTGAGAGCACTCGGAGTGTGGTGTCAGGAAAACAACCTGCCACTCAACATCAACAAAACAAAGGAGCTGATCGTGGACTTCAGGAAACAGCAGAGGGAGCATCCGCCTATCCACATCGATGGGACAGCAGTGGAGAAAGTGGAAAGTTTTAAGTTCCTTGGCGTACACATCACGGACAAACTGAAATGGTCCACCCACACAGACAGTGTGGTGAAGAAGGCACAACAACACCTCTTCAAATTTCTTCAACCTCCTGAGGTTGTCTTGTCACCTAAATCCTTCAAACTTTTACAGACGCACAATTGAGAGCAACCTGTCGGGCTGTTTCACCACCTGCTACGGCAACTGCACCTCCCTCAACCACAAGGCTCTCCAGAGGGTGGTGAGGTCTGCACAACGCATCACCGGGGGCAAACTACCTGCCCTCCAGGACACCTACAGCACCCGATGTCACAGGAAGGCCATCCAGAAGGCGAGGTCAGTACAGGTGCATCAAAGCTGGGACAGAGAGACTGAAAGACAGCTTCTATGTCAAGGCCATCAGACAGTTAAACAGCCATCACTAACACAGAGAGGCAGCTGCCTACATACAGACTCAAAATATTGGCCACTTTAATAAATGGATCACTAGTCACTTTAAATAATGCCACGTTAATGTTTACATATCTTACATTGCTACCACCATTGCTATATACTGTATTTTATACCATCTATTGCATCTTGCCTATGCTGCTTGGTCATCGCTCATCCATATATTTACATGTACATATTCTTATTCTTTCCCTTTAGATTTGTGTGTATTAGGTAGTTGTTGTGGAATTACTTGTTAGATATTACTGTACTGTCGGAACTAGAAGCACAAGCATTTAGCTACACTCGCATTAACATCTGCGTGTATGTGACCAATAAAATTGGTTTTGACTTGATTAGGGATGGTGCCAGGTTTCCTCCAGACGTCAGGCCAAATAGTTCAATCTTGGTTTCATCAGAACAGACAATCTTGTTTCTCATAGTCTTTAGGTGACTTTTGGCAAACTCCAAGTGGGCTGTCATGTGCGTTTTACTGAAGAGTGGCTTCCGTCTGACCATTCTACCATATAGGCCTGGTTGCAGAGATGATTGTCCTTCTGGAAGGTTTTCCCATCTCCACAGAGGAACTCTAGAGCTCTGTCAGAGTGACCATCAGGTTCTTGGTCACTTCCCCGAGGTCCAAGGTCCTTCTCCCCCGATTGCTCAGTTTGGCTGGGCGGCCAGCTCTTGGAAGAGTCTTGGTGGTTCCCAACATTTTCCATTTAAGAATGATGAGGCCACTGTGTTCTTGAGGACCTTCAATGCTGCAGAAATGTGTTGGTACCGTTCCCCAGATCTGTGCCTCGGCACAATCCTGTCTCGGATCTCTACGGACAATTCCGAAAATAAAGATGTACAGTGTATTCGGAAAGTATTCAGACCCCTGCCTTTTTCCACATTTTGTTACATTACAGCCTTATTCTAAAATTTATTAAATACATAAAAATCTTAATTAATCTAAACACAATAACCCAGAATAACAAAGTGAAAACAGGTTTTTTGAAATATTTACAAACGTATTAAAATTTTAAAAACCTGAAATACCTTATTTACTTAAGTTTTCAGACCCGGAGCAAACTTGCTCCAGAGCGCTCACAACCTCAGACTGGGGCAAAGGTTCACCTTCCAACAGGACAACGGCCCTAAGCACACAGCCAAGACAAAGCAGGAGTGGCTTCGGAACAAGTCTCAATGTCCTTGAGTGGCCCAGCCAGAGCCCGAACTTGAATCCGATTGAACAGCTCTGGAGAGACCTGAAAATAGGTGTCCRGCGACGCTCCCCATCCAACCTGACAGAGCTTGAGAGGATCTGCAGAGAAGAATGGGAAAAACTCCCCAAATACAGGTGTGCCAAGCTTGTAGCATCATACACAAGAAGACTCGATGCTGTAATCACTGTCAAAAGTGCTTCAACAAAGTACTGAGTAAAAGGTCTGAGTACTTAATATAAATGTGATATTTCCTTTATTTTATTTTATAAATGATCAAAAAAATCTAAAACCTGTTTTTGCTTTGTCATTATGAGGTATTGTGTGTAGATTGATGGGAAAAAACGATTTAATCCATTTTAGAACAAGGCTGTAACGTAACAAAATGTGGAAAATGTCAAGGGGTCTGAATAGTCTCCAAAGGCACTGTACAAAGGCATTCTAGRYGATTCTGTGCGTCCAACATTGTGGCAACAGTTCGGCGAAGGCCCTTTCCTGTTCCAGCATGACAATGCCCCCGTGCACAAAACAAGGTCCATACAGAAATGGTTTGTCAAGATCGGTATGGAAGAACTTGACTGGCCTGCACAGAGCCCTGACCTCAATCCCATCGAACACCTTTGGGATGAATTGGAACCCCAACTGCGGGCCTAATCGCCCAACATCAGTGCTCGTGGATGAATGGAAGCAAGTCCCCGCAGCAATGTTCCAACATCTAGAGGAAAGCCTTCCCAGAAGAGTGGAGGTTGTTATAGCAGCAAAGGGGGGACCATCTCCGTATTAATGTCCATGATTTTGAAATTTGACAAGCAGATGTCGACATACTTTTGGTCATGTAGTGCAACTACACCTGCATATACTATAGCCTACTTTATTTAATTGAGACCAACACACCTGATC
Source organism: Salvelinus sp. IW2-2015 (assembly GCF_002910315.2). Lineage (NCBI taxonomy): Eukaryota > Metazoa > Chordata > Actinopteri > Salmoniformes > Salmonidae > Salvelinus > Salvelinus sp. IW2-2015. The sequence continues at coordinate 29,634,541 of NC_036839.1, forward strand.
TCTAATGTATGGCTACTGAACTTGAACTTGGAGGAGCAAGAATGATGACAGCTACAATTGCTACTTTTTCATATAGGATATAGCCTATCTTTTTAGGAGGATGATTTGCCAGCAGACAAATATACATGAGTAATCAATACTTATTGAAAATGAAAAGGCACAATGCTCGCTCACCATAGCAGCCTAACCTATGAGCACGTTGTGTCTTTTCCTTTTAAATGTTACATTTTTTGATTGCACCTCGACTCATGTTGGTTGAGCAGCCTCCACTTCTTTTCATTATCAATATTTATTTAGACACTGTAGTAAATTACAATCATATTTAAGTTAACTGCCACGCGATTCTCCGCCCATGTAGGCAGCGTACTCTATTTTAATGAGACCACACATACTAGGTGCACTTGGACTCACACCCAACTAGGAGAGGAGAGGTGGGCTACTGAAGTTGAAGCAGCAAATTCTGTGTGTGAATAATGCTGTATGTGTTTTAATACAATAGGTAGGCTCAGGCTGACGCATACAAAGCAGAAAAATTAGTTGCCAAATAATCCGCGGGACAACAMAAATATTTTAAATCGCAAAGTCATCTGTCTGACTGCCTGCTCCCGCCGCATGAGAAATGCAGATAGCGCCACAATTCTCTCTGTCGGGACGCGCAGGTCCCGCGGGATGCCCTAACTGTAACCTCAAATTCCAAGACCATAAATCCTGTGGCGGTTCGCAACTTAAAACTACCTCTAGAGTGGGTGTGTCCAAACATTTGACTGGTACTGTATATATCCACACACACATCTTTTAACAATATATTTTCCTTTATTACTATTTTCCGCAAACCCTACCACCCCTCCCCTAAAGTAAACTAATGAACAACACTTAGGCTTCTACTTCCAGCTTATACACACACTATATACAGTCGTATGAACAAGTTTGGGCACCCCTGACAATTTCCATGATTTCCATTTATAAATAATTGGGTGTTAGGATCAGCAATTTCATTTTGATGTATCAAATAACTGATGGACACAGTAATATTTCAGTAGTGAAATGAGGTGTATTGGATTAACAGAAAATGTGCAATATGCATCAAAACAAAATTAGACAGGTGCATAAATTTGGGCACCCCAATAGAAAAATCACATCAATATTTAGTAGAGCCTCCTTTTGCTAAAATAACAGCCTCTAGACGCTTCCCATAGCCTCTAATGAGTGTCTGGATTCTGGATGAAGGTATTTTGGACCATTCCTCCTTACAAAACATCTCCAGTTCAGTTAGGTTTGATGGTTGCCGAGCATGGACAGCCTGCTTCAAATCATCCCACAGATTCTCAATGATATTCAGGTCTGGGGACTGGGATGGCCATTCCAGAACATTGTACTTGTTCCTCTGCATAAATGCCTGGGTAGATTTTGAGCAGTGTTTTGGGTCGTTGTCTTGTTGAAATATCCAGCGCCGGCRTAACTTCAACTTTGTGACTGATTCTTCAACATTATTCCCAAGAATCTGTTGATATTGAGTGGAATCCATGCRACCCTCAACTTTAACAAGATTCCCAGTACCGGCACTGGCCACACAGCCCCACAGCATGATGGAACCCCCACCAAATTTTTACTGTGGGTAGCAAGTGTTTTTCTTGGAACGCTGTGTTCTTTTGCCGCCATGTATAACGTCCCTTGTTATGACCAAATAACTCAATCTTTGTTTCATCAGTCCACAGCACCTTATTCCAAAATGAAGCTGGCTTGTCCAAATGTGCGTTTGCATACCTCAAGCGACTCTGTTTGTGGCGTGTGTGCAGAAAAGGCTTCTTCCGCATCACTCTCCCATACAGCTTCTCCTTGTGCAAAGTGTGCTGAATTGTTGAACGATGCACAGTGACACCATCTGCAGCAAGATGATGTTGTAGGTCTTTGGAGGTGGTCTGTGGGCTGTTTTTGACCGTTCTCACCATCCTTCGCCTTTGCCTCTCCGATATTTTACTTGGCCTGCCACTTCTGGCCTTAACAAGAACTGTGCCTGTGGTCTTCCATTTCCTCACTATGTTCCTCACAGTGGACACTGACAGCTTAAATCTCTGCGATAGCTTTTTGTAGCCTTCCTCTAAACCATAATGTTGAACAATCTTTGTTTTCAGGTCATTTCAGAGTTGTTTTGAGGCCCCCATGTTGCCACTCTTCAGAGGAGAGTCAAAGAGAACAACAACTTGCAATTGGCCACCTTAAATACCTTTTCTCATGATTGGATGCACTTGTCTATGAAGTTCAAGGCTTAATGAGCTCACCAAACCAATTGTGTGTTCCAATTATTCAGTGCTAAGTAGTTACAGGTATTCAAATCAACAGAATGACAAGGGTGCCCWCATTTTTGCATAGCCTATTTTTCACATCTGATTTAACTTAATATTGCTACACTTAATATTGCTACACTAAAAATCAATACCCCAGTACTCAGCTTATATTATAAAATGAATGGCATGCCATTGTTATCATTTTCTGTGACGACAGAGTAAATTATTATGCAGCCTCAGAGGGGTGCCCAAACTTTTTCATACGACTGTACATTTTAAGGACACAACCTATTTTACAATAGYTATATTTTGTTTGTTTTTTGGCTTGTCCTTCCTCTACCCTCAACCTCTCCCATCTTTTTCTGATGTCCATCCAGTTTGATTTCGATTTGCCATATATTTTTCAACTGTGTTGCTTTACAAAAGTTCTGAACCTTTCTATTCTCATAGTTTCCACAGATTGTAATTCAAAGACAAACATAGAATTCCTCTTTAGGTAACTGGTTCCCTAAATATTCTGTGATCCACCAAAATCAGCTAAATAAACAAACGATTGTTTCCAAACACAACCCGGACATGACCCAGCTGCGACAAAACATCCGAGTCTCTTCGTGACCCATCTGAAAAACACTTCCTTAGGTATGAAAACTCACTTACAGGAAAGACATATGGCAGGTAATATGGTTTAATGGGTCTAAACTCACCTTCAGGTAGGACACAGAGCAGGTTCCTGCGGACGTTGAGTTCTCTGAGGGCCTTGAGTCGGCCGATGTGACGGGGCAGAGCAGTGATCTCATTACAGCTCACATCCTGTAGGGGGCACAACACACTGAGTTAACTCACACACAACTAACGCTTTACTGGTGAGTGTGCAGGATTTTGGTCCAGCCCTGTTCAAACACACCTGATTTATCTAATCATGGTCCTGATGAGTTGCAGATAAGAGAATCAGGTGTGTTAGAGAAGGGCTGGTCTGCTCACCCAGTAACTCTCCAGGAGGATGGTTAGTCGCCCCTTGTGTACAAGAGCTACGTTAAGGACTAGGGGTTTGTATGGCTCATAACACATCCATATTAAATGCTCCCTATCCCACTGTTCTTCCCTGTCTCCTCACATGGAGTCAGACAATGTCTCCCCTCYCCTCTACTTCCCTGCTCTAGCTGCATGAGGGCCGGTTCCATTAATTTCACCCCTCAGTGGAGAACAGAACAGTTACATAAGGCCTGGCTAGGAGCTCACACAGGAAACTAAGAGCTGAGTCAGAGACTGGCACACACACAAGAGAGAGAGAAAGAAAGATMATCTCTTACCAGCTCCATGAGGCTCCTGAGCTGTCCGATGGCCTCAGGTATACACACCAGTTTGTTGTTGCTGGCAATGAGGACTCGTAGGGGTAACCCACACAGGGAGGCTGGCAGAGCACACAGCTGGTTCCGACTGTGGACACAAACACACAGRGGTATTATATTACACACCAGCAGAGAGATGCAGATCAAAGAGCGATACATAGGATGTCCAGAGTGTCTACAATCTAGACCTGACGACGATCCACTTGGATGGAAACTTCAATTTAAAAAAGTGTCAGATGTGTGATGGACCTTGTGTCATGTACTCTAATATACATGAATACGACCCCATACCAACTGAACCCATTTCCTTAAAAGGGAAATATCACCTTGGCTCTGCCACGGCCTATAGTCATTACTATATTAACAACATTACGTTTTTATCATAAACATCACAATTATCCAAACCACAAGCTAGAACATTTTCATTTCACTGGTAGAATCAGGAAGTGCATACGGAAAGTATTCAGAAATCTAGATTTATTTTCCACATTGTTACTTTACAGCCTTATTGTAAAATGGATTCAATTGTTTTCCCCCCATCAATCTACACACAATATCCCATGACAACAAAGCAAAAACAGGTTTTTAGATATTTTTGCAAATGTATTAAAAAACAATGAAATATCACATTTACATAAGTATTCAGACCCTTTACTCAGTACTTTGTTGAAGTACCTTTGACAGCGATTACAGCCTCGAGTCTTCTTGGGTATGATCCTGATTCAGATGACCATCCTACCCATGCTAGATTACGGACAATTTATAGATCGGCAGGTAAGGGTGCTCTCGAGCGGCTAGATGTTCTTTACCATTCGGCCATCAGATTTGCCACCAATGCTCCTTATAAGACACATCACTGCACTCTATACTCGTCTGTATACTGGTTCTCTCTGTATACCCGTCGCAAGACCCACTGGTTGATGCTTATTTATAAAACCCTCTCCAGGTCTCTCCAGAGATGTTCGGTTGGGTTCAGTCCGGGCTCTGGCTGGGCCACTCAAGGACATCCAGAGACTTTTTCCGAAGCCACTCCTGCATTGTCTTGGCTGTGTGCTTAGTCACAGGTGGACTCCAATCAAGTTGTAGAAACATCAAGGATGATCAATGGAAACAGGATGCACCTGAACTCAACTCAGAGTCTCATAGCAAAGGGTCTGAATACTTATGTGAAAATATTTGTATTTTATTTCTAATATGTTTGCAAAAARATCTAAAAACATGTTTTTGCTTTGTCATTATGGGGTATTGTGTGTTGATTAAATTTGGATTTTCTATTTATTTAATCAATTTTAGAATAAGGCTTTATCGGAACAAAATGTGGATAAAGTTATGGGGTGTCAATAATTTCCGAATGCACTGTACATGGTTATACCCAACAGGAGAAAGACCTTGTCTATTTTCTTATGTAAACATAAGCTTTTTGAATAATTTTWAATCAATTAAGGTTAAGAGTGTAAAGGCAAAGCGCACTATCTGCATTCTAAGAATGTAATGACATATTCCAGGGATGGGCAACTGGCGGCCCCCCTGTTGTAGGCCCGCGGACCAATTCTGTTGCTTTTTGGGGGGGGGGGGGGTGACGACTCAGTCAGGGTTTCGACTTACTGTTGAGAGTTAGAACAACAGAATACACAAGTGCAATTTTGAAATTTGTCTGCAAAACATTTTTATATTGGTAAGTTAGCTGCTTGACTATGTATCAAAACGTGTAGTAAACATGGTCAAATTAATTGATAACCAGTTATCAACATAAAAACTGCAAACATCCACCCTATTGCAACATTTGTAGAATAGCAGGATATTAGCTGTAAAAGTTTTTTTTGTCTTCGCTGTCACAAGGTGGGGCCGCTAAAATGTTTAACTCAATGTTTAAGGTGGGGGGGGGGGGGTCTGGATGTGGGTACGCAGACCCACGAGCCACTGCAGCCACTCATGGGGAGTTTTTTGTGGCTCCCACCCCCATCAAAGTTGCCCATCCCTGACATATTCATATTAACAGTAGATGTAAATGACTCAGTGTGTGTAATTGCTTGTGTGTAATGTGCTGTAGTGTTTTCATGATACCAGAAATGTTTAGGTACAAGGTATAGTATCACGATACTCAATACCAAGACAATAACACAGCAAAAAAATAAAGCATATTAGCCAGTCACAGAATGACACTTGATCCAGACAGAAACTCAGCTACTACTCTGTTAAATCGTTGGGCATCTTATGAGTTCAATATCATTCCATTAGACATGTTTTACGTCAACATCCATGTTGCATTAATGAATCAATTCTACAATCAATTTGACTCTGTTTTTAGCGTTCTAAGGCACTGCATCTCAGTGCTGGAGGAGTCACTACTAGGGTTGCAAAAGGAAGGATACTTTCCGGTAAATTTTCCATGGGAAGTTAAGCCCGGGAATTTGGGGAATTTTGCTTAAATTCATCCAAAAAGTTAGCTTATAACAGTGAACCTTTTTTGTGGGATACACATAAGGCAATTCTAGGTCTTGTGGCATATTCTGGTTAAACTATCCCCAATTCAATGGAATTGCAACCCTCTGCATGCACAGTGCAGTCTTCCATCACATGTACAGCTGATTCTCAAGATCTTGCACACTAATGAGATGCTATTTGACCCACAATACTACACTGTCTGAGCCAAGGACTACATGCTTTCTGGTAAGTTTTGATTACAATACTGGGTGGGGTGAATATATTTTATATGATATACATGATTTTTTGTTAACTAGTAAATAGTAGCATACAGCAAAGTGTGATTAAATAATTTCTAAATTGTTAACAATTTCTACCATGTGGGTTTTAAAATGTTAGTTTTTGCTACCATGTGGGTTTTAACTTGCTTGAGCCTGCTAACTGAGTGTTAAATCACCTGTATTTTAAAACATTTATCTTACAAAGGAGTTGTTTAATCTAACAGCTTAACTATTGATCTGTACATGGAAGTGTATTTGTTTGTTTTGTTTACACATTTTTACTTACAACAAGCAACCTCTGAGAATAGTCCCTCTACTTCTAATCGAGGTGAAAATGATGAATCAGACACCTTATCGATAACAATAGCTCATGGTCCTCCTGGAATCAGAAGTTATTTTGACTCAATGGAGGAACGTAGTCAAAGAAATGCTGATGAGTGTCTTGCTCGAGCTGTGTATGCAACTGGTTCACCTCTGATGCTCACAGGCAATGTGTATTGGAAGAGATTTCTGAATGTTCTTCGCTCAGAATAATTWACTAAATCATCTCCACCCCTAAACCAGTATTCTGCAATATCAGACAATGGACAACAGACACATCGGTCTCTACATTGCAGATGAGCTGAAGGCAGTCATCAATGACCTTGGACCACAGAAGGTATTTGCACTGGTGACAGACAATGCTGCAAACATGAAGGCTGCTTGGTCTAGGTAGTGAATTGATGTTAGCTTCAGCTGTAAGCTAGCAAGGAAGGTTAGTCTACAAAGCTGGAAGATACCGGTATCTTCTTGCATTGTAAAGTGTTCTAGCCTGTTTTGCGAACAGTAATGAACTGTTTTAACATGTCTACATGCCATGTTGCATTATTGAAGTGTGTTAACTTCTGTGTGGCATGTGTGGGGACATAACATCATGCAGCCCGGTCTCCCAGTGCAAGCTAAGCGGAACAGGCACATGCGCTATAAAGGGGACATCAGCTTTATCTGATACAGACTTGATCTGTGAGACACATTTGAGGGAAGTACCGAAAGTAACAGAAATTCTGGTACCGAACTGTTTTTCATGTTCTAGCATCGAAAAAAGTACAGAAGTTTCAGTATACCGTGCAACACTACCGTACTGTAAWAAACTACTCATTAGCTTTCCCATAAACACTTTCATACTTCTGCAAAACATAAAACACAGTCCCAATCTAATTCAGTTCAGTCCAGCACGACAGCCCAACACCCCTCATAAAAACAGGATGTTGGTGTTCCCTCCCTGGTTTACATGAGCAGTTAAACAAAATGCTGGAAAACAATCCAAAGCCTTTCCAAAACAGATCAGAACTCCTCCAAAACAGTTTGAACCTCATTAAAACAGACTTCTGGTGTTGTCTCCGGCTTACAGCTGCAGTTAGCCAGCACGCAGCAGGATGTCTGTGGCAGAGCAAGAAAGAGGCCTTAATATGTAGACAGAGAGACGAACAGAGGCCTTTAACATAGACAGAGAGAATTTAGAGATATTTAACAGACAGAGAGGTTGGTAGAGAGGCTGCCAGCATGAGCAGAGCCGATTACAGTTGACCCAGAGAAAACAAGCTCTCCACAGCAATAACAAAAGGCAAAAAAATATCCTGGAAATGACCCATTGGTACACACACATGCACACACACACGGGAAGGCCTCTTGTTCTGGAGTGTGTGCAAAGACTTTGATTACACTTCCCTGAGTTATTGGTTATTTGTGCTGGAGAACATTGAGAGTGGTGAGGACTTATAGTATGGGAACCTTCTGGAAAACTGGATGCTTTCACACCCCTCAGCGGTGTTTGCTGTGTGTACGTGTGAGCGTGCATGCCTGCATGCTTACGAGTTGGCATGCGTGCGTTGCATCAGATCGAGCCATATCACTGTGCAGTCCAGAGGCGCCACAGAGCCAGAGCTGTCAAACACGGTCTCTGTCTCCGACCCAAGAGATTAAAGACGGCATGAGTTCCTCTCTGGGATCCACTCTCTATTGAATCCTCCCACAAGAGCCACTTAGATCCACTCCATATGACGAGGGAGAAGGTATAGACATAACATGGTGACTGGCTGAATGAAAAATTCTAACAACCGCCCATCCAATAATTCCATCTACCTGTGTACGCAGAATGGAATCCCCAGTGAAGCAGTAACATAACAACACACAGGCCAAGAGAGGAGCTATCAGCTATCAGCTAGGACCACAAAAAAGACAAATCCTTATACAAAAACTGCACCTCTTATGTTTCTCTCTATACTCCCTTCTATATCACTTAGTTTTTTCTCTCTCACCACTTATATACTCTCTCTCTCTCCCTCTCCTTATTGACCCCCGCTCTCCCTCTCCCCATTAACCCTCTCTCTCCCCATATTGCCCCTCTCCCTCCCTCTCCCCGTATTGACCCTCTCCCTCGCTCTCCCCGTATTGACCCTCTCCCTCGCTTCTCCCGTATTGACACCTCTCCCTCGCTCTCCCCGTATTGACCCTCTCCCTCGCTCTCCCCGTATTGACCCTCTCCCTCGCTCTCCCCGTATGACGGCCTTCACCTCGCTCCCGTATTGACCCTCTCCCGCTCGCTCTCCCGTATTGACCCTCTCCCTCGCTCTCAAATGCTCCCCGGTATTGCACCCTCTCTCCCTCGCTCTCCCTGCCCCCGTATTGACCTCTCCCCTCGCTCTCCCCGTAATTGACCCTCTCCCTCGCTCTCCCCGTATTGACCCTCTCTCTCGCTCTCGACCCGTATTGACCTCTCTCGCTCTCGTCGACCGCCCCCGTATTGACCCCTCTCTCCTCGCTCTCCCCGCGTACCTTGACCTCTCCCCTCGCTCTCTCCCCCGCCTCTCCCCTCGTATTGACCCTCTCCCTTTGGGCTCTCCCCGTATTGACCTCTCCCTTCGCTCTCCCCCGTATGTGACCCCCTCCCGTATGACACCATCCCCCCGCCCCTATTGACGCCACCCTCTCTCCGTATGACACCCTCGCCCCGCTCCTGTATTGACCCACTCCCCCGCCTCCGTACTGACCCTCTCTCTCTCCGTATTGACCTCTCTCCTCTTCTCTCCTTATTATTAAACCTCTCTCTCCTATCCATATAGAACCCCCGTCTCTCTCTCCCTCTCCATATAGAGCCCCTCTCTTTATAGACCCCTCGCTCTGCCATATAGAGCCCCTCTCTTTATAGACCTCTCTATATAGAGCCCCTCTCTTTATAGACCCTCCTCTCTCCATATAGAGCCCCTCTCTTATAAGACCTCTCTCTCTCCATATAGAGCCCCTCTCTTCTCCCTCTCCTTAGTAGAGGCCCCTCTCTTTCTCTCCCTCCCTCTATAGAGCCCTCTCTTTCTCCCTCTCCCTTATAGAGCCCCTCCTCTTTCTCCCTCTCCTATAGAGCCCCTCTCTTTCTCCCCTCTCCAATAGAGCCCCTCTCTTTCTCCCTCTCCAATAGAGCCCCTTCTTTCTCGTCTCCAATAGAGCCCCTCTCTTTCCCTCTCCTTAGAGACCCCCTCTTTCTCCCTCTCCTTATAGACGCCCCTCTTTCTCCCTCTCCCTTATAGAGCCCCCTCTCTTTCTCCCTCTCCTTATAGAGCCCCTCTCTTTCTCGCCTCGCCTTATAGAGCCCCTCTCTTTCTCCGCCTCTCCTTATAAGAGCCCCTCCTCTTTCCTCCCATCCTCCTTTAGAGCCCCTCTCTCTTTCTTCTCCTCTCCTTTAGAGCCCCTCTCTTTTCTCCTCTCCTTATAGAGCCCCTCTCTTTCTCCTCTCCTTAATAGAGCCCCTCTTTCTCCCTCTCCTTATAGAAGCCCCCTCTCTTTCTCCCCTCTCCTTATAGAGCCCCTCTCTTTCTCCCCTCTCCTTATAGAGCCCCTCTCTTTCTCCTCTCCTTATAGAGCCCCTCTCTTTCTCCCTCTCCTTATAGAGCCCCTCTCTTTCTCCCTCTCCTTATAGAGCCCCTCTCTTTCTCCCTCTCCTTATAGAGCCCCTCTCTTTCTCCCTCTCCATAGAGCCCCTCTCTTTCTCCCTCTCCATAGAGCCCCTCCTTTTCTCCTCTCCATAGAGCCCCTCTCTTTCTCCCTCTCACTTATAGAGCCCGCTCTCTTTCTCCCCTCTCCTTATAGAGCCCCTCTCTTTCTCCCTCTCCTTATAGACCCCTCTCTTTGCCCCTCTTCCTTAGAGCCCTCCTCTCCCCCCCTCTCCTTATAAGGCCGCCTCTCTTTCTTTCCCTCTCCTTATAGAGCCCTCTCTTTCTCCCGTCTCCTTATAGAGCCCCTCTCTTCCCCTCTCCTTATAGCCCCTCTCTCTCCCCTCTCCTTATTGACCCGCTTCTCTCCCCCTCTCCTTATTGACCCGCTCCCTTTCCCCTCTCTTATGACCCGCTCCCTTTCCCCCTCTCCTTATAGACCCGCTCCCTTTCCGCCCTCTCCTTTATAGACCCGCTCTCTTTCCCCCTCTCCTTATAGACCCGCTCTCTTTCCCCTCTCCTTAATAGACCCGTCTCTTTTCCCTCTCCTTATAGACCGCCTCTCTTTCCCCCTCTCCTTATAGCCCGCTCTCTTTCCCCCCTCTCCTTCTAACCCGCTCTCTTTCCCTCTCCTTATTGACCCGCTCTCTTCCCCTCTCCTTATTGACCCGCTCTCTTTCCCCCTCTCCTTATTGACCCGCTCTCTCCTCCTTCCCCCTCTCCTTATTGACCTGCTCTCTCCCCCTCTCCTTACTGACACTCACTCAAATCAAACTTTATTTGTCACATGCGCTGAACACAACAACTGTAGACCTTACCGTGAAATGCTTATTTACAAGACCTTAACAGTGCAGTTCAAGAAGATTTAAGAAAATATTGACCAAATAAATTAAAGTAATAAAGAATAAAAAGTAACACAAAATAACAATAACGAGGCTATATACAGTTGAAGTCGGAAGTTTACTTGCCAAGTTTACTTACTTGTTAAGTGTAAGTCGGTTAGGACATCTACTTTGTGCATGACACATTTTTCCAACAATTGTTTACAGACTTAAAATTCACTGTATCACAATTCCAGTGGGTCAGAAGTTTACATACACAAAGTTGACTGTGCCTTTAACTTMGAAAATTCCAGAAAATGATGCCATGGCTTTAGAAGCTTCTGATAGGCTAATTGACATAAATTGAGTCAATTGGAAGTGTACCTGTGGATGTATTTCAAGGCCTACCTTCAAACTCAGTGCCTCTTTGCTTGACATCATGGGATAATCAAAAGATATCTGCCAAGACCTCAGAAAACAAATTGTAGACCTCCACAAGTCTGGTTCATCCTTGGGAGCAATTTCCAAACGCCTGAAGGTACCACTTTCATCTGTACAAACAACAGTACGCAAGTATAAACACCCTGGGATCACGCAGCCGTCATACCGCTCAGGAAGGAGACGCGTTCTGTCTCCTAGAAATTAATGAAGTTTGGTGTGAAAAGTGCAAATCAATCCCAGAACAACAGCAAAGGACCTTGTGAAGATGCTGGAGGAAACAGGTATCAAAAGTATCTATATCCACAGCAAAACGAGTCCTATATCAACATAACCTGAAAGGCCGCTCAGCAAGGAAGAAGCCACTGCTCCAAAACCGCCATACAAAAGCCAGACTGCGGTTTGCAACTGCACATGGGGACAAAGATCGTACTTCTTGAAGAAATGTCCTCTGATCTGATGAAACAAAAATAGAACTGTTTGGCCATAATGACCATCGTTATGTTTGGAGGAAAAAGGGGGAGGCTTGCAAGCCAAAGAACACCATCCCAACCGTGAAGAACGGGGGTGGCAGCATCACTTTATGGGGGTGCTTTGCTGCAGGAGGGACTGGTGCTCTTCACAAAATAGATCGCATCATGAGGCAGGAAAATTATGTGGATATATTGAAGTAACATCTCAAAACATCAGTCAGGAAGTTAAAGCTTGGTCGCAAATGGGTCTTCCAAATGGACAATGACCCCAAGCATACTTCCAAAGTTGTGGCAAAATGGCTTCAGGACAACAAAGTCAAGGTATTGGAGTGGCCATCACAAAGCCCTGACCTCAATCCTATGGATAATTTGTGGGCAGAACGAGCAAGGAGGCCTACAAACCTGACTCCGTTACACCAGCTCTGTCAGGAGAAATGGGCCAAAATTCAMCCAACTTATTGTGGGAAGCTTGTGGAAGGCTACCCGAAACGTTTGACCCAAGTTAAACTATTTAAAGGCAATGCTACCAAATACTAATTGAGTGTATGTAAACTTCTGACTCACTGGGAATGTGATGAAAGACATAAAAGCTGAAATAAATCATTCTCTATACTATTATTGGCACATTTCACATTCTTAAAATAAAGTGGTGATCCTAACTGGCCTAAGACTAGGATTAAATGTCAGGAATTGTGAAAAACTGAAATGTATTTGGCTAAGGTGTATGTAAACTTCTGACTTCAACTGTACAGGGGGTACCGGTACTGAGTCAGTGTGCGGGGGGTACAGGTTAGTTGAGTGTGCAGGGGTACAGGTTAGTTGAGTGTGCGGGGGTACAGGTTAGTTGAGTGTGCGGGGGTACAGGTTAGTTGAGGTAATTTGTACATGTACAGTAGGTAGGGATGAAGTGACTATGCATAGATAATAAACAGCGAGTAGCAGCAGTGTACAAAACAAAATGGGGGGGGGTCAATGTAAATAGTCCAGTGGCCATTTGATTAACTGTTCAGGAGTCTTATGGCTTGGGGGTAGAAGCTGTTAGGAGTCTTTTGGTCCTAGACTTGGCGCTCCAGTACCGCTTGCCGTGCGGTATCACAGAGAAACAGTCTATGACTTGGGTGACTGGAGTCTGACAATTTTATGGGCTTTCCAATGACACTGCCTATTATATAGGTCCTGGATGGCAGGAAGCTTGGCCCCAGGAATGTACTGGGCCGTTCACACTACCCTCTGTAGCGCCTTATGGTCAGATGCCTAGCAGTTGCCATACCAGGCGGTGATGCAACCAGTCAGAATGCTCACGATGGTGCAGCTGTAGAACTTTGAGGATCTGGGGACCCATGCCAAATCTCTCCTGAGGGGGAAAAGGTCGTGCCCTCTTCACGTCTGTCTTGGTGTGTCTGGACCATGATAGTACGTTGGTGATGTGGACACCAAGGAACTTGAAAAACTCTCAACCCGCTCCACTACAGCCGCGTTGATGTTAATGGTGGCCTGTACGGCCCTCCTTTTCCAATAGTCCATGAACAGCTCCTTTGTCTTGCTCACGTTGAGGGAGAGGTTATTGTCCTGGCACCACACTGCCAGGTCTCTGACCTCCTCCCTATAGGCTGTCTCACACTGAGGGAGAGGTTGTTGTCCTGGCACCACACTGCCAGGTCTCTGACCTCCTCCCTATAGGCGGTCTCATCGTTGTCGGTGATCAGGCCTACCACTGTTGGGTCGTCAGCAAACTTAAATGATGGTGTTGGAGTTGTGTTTGGCCACGCAGTCGTGGGTGAATAGGGAGTACAGGACTAAGTACACACCCGAGGGACCTCAGTGTTGAGGATCAGCGTGGCAGACGTGTTGTTGCCCACCCTTACCACCTGGGGGCAGCCCGTCAGGAAGTCCAGGATCCAGTTGCAGAGGGAGGCGCCGTCCCAGGGTCCTTAGCTCAGTGATGAGTTTCGTAGGCACTATGGTGTTGCACGCTGAGCTGTAGTCAATGAACAGCATTCTTACATCTGTGGATCTGCATCCACAGGGTGTCTGGGATGATGCTGTTGATGTGAGCCCTGACCAGCCTTTCAAAACACTTCATGGCTACCGACGTGAGTGCTACGGGGCGGTAATCATTTAGGGAGGTTACCTTCGCTTCCTTGTGCACAGGGACTATGGTGGTCTGCTTGAAACATGTAGGTATTACAGACTGGGTCAGGGAGAGTGAGATTCCTGGTAATCCGTCTCAAGCTCCTTATTGAACCTCTCTCTCTCCTTTTCTGTTTCCTTATCGTCTTTCTCTGTGTTTAATCTTTCCATATACCAGGGAGGGCAGGCCTTTCTCTCTGCTATGGAAACGACCTTTCAGCTCCAGATACACAACAGGACCATAGTAGGTAGAAGGCATTCATGACCTTGGCTCATGACTCCCACCCTCCCTGAAACAATGTGTTGTCTGGTATATGTTAGATGTTATTGTTCTGTGAACACTCATATTAAGGATAGCTTTTTACAACCCCTCATGAAGAGTCATGTGATATGTTTTATGGCCATTATATTTCAAGTGGCTAGTGTGTCGATCTGAAAACCACTACACTGCACTGCAGCTTGCGCAGCAGCACAAGCTAACACAATAGAGTAACAAGCGAGCAGGTCAACAGTCACAGTAAAAGCTGCCTGCCTAAATAAAAGCTAACAGAACAAAAGCAGCAAAACAAAATCAGCAAACTCAATGACAACAGCTGACAGCTCTAAACAGCCTCCATCCCATCAACTTCAAAATAAGACATTTTATTCCACAACTGCCAAAGTTCTATCTAGACAACAAAGAGCCTTTATCCTCTTTCCACCATGATGCAGGCCAGGAAYAGAACGATCCTAAAAATAATGCCTTCCTTTTCATGTGTTCCTGGTGCAGACATGGAGAACATTGTCTATTTCCTGTTTTGACAGCAATATGAAATACCACAAATTCAAATGAGATTATCTGCCAGTGTCTCCATGGCGTCTGATAACATTCCTGTCTAGTGGTGTAAAACACATACCCTGGTGCGGTCACTGTGGTGCTCACATCACATTATGCTCAGACACACGCCACGGACTCACGTTAACCTACATCAGCTACCCTCCACCGAGGGTATTTTACATCCTCCCCGTTCAGATGTAGCATTTATATAACTGATTCAATGAATCACTTATTAAC
Source organism: Salvelinus sp. IW2-2015 (assembly GCF_002910315.2). NCBI lineage: Eukaryota > Metazoa > Chordata > Actinopteri > Salmoniformes > Salmonidae > Salvelinus > Salvelinus sp. IW2-2015. Next base: position 29,649,758 of record NC_036839.1, read on the forward strand.
TCAGCATAAATTCAATGAATCAACTTATTAACTCAGCATAAATTCAATGAATCAACTTATTAACTCAGCTTAAATTCAATGAATCAACTGATATGGCCGCAACACCATATGCATGCGTGTGGGTTTGGTCTTCTGTGTGTGTGTGTCAGAGATATGACTAATGAATCTCCCTCAGTTGCACGGTGGTGTGAGCACAGAGGAAGAGATTAGAGACAGAGAGTACCGAGTCGGTCTCAGGTTGATGATGCGTACAGCAGGCAGTAAAGAACCAGGCTATATGATGACCTTCTCCCCATCTCTCTCGGTCTCTCTTTCGCGCTCTCCCTCTCCTCTCTCTCTACCATCTTCCTCCCCCATCTCTCTCTTTGTCTCTCTCCCTCTCCCCTTCTTTCTCTATGTCTCTCTCTGTCTCTCGCTAGCTAGATAGAGCGGGAGTGGAGAGAGATAAAATGAAACAAGTAGTGTCATGCATCATTCCAATATGTGATCTGAGCGCATTACACAAACACAGAGACAAGATATGCTATTGCTCTGTGGTCCTGCCATGAGGTTGGAAGCGGTAACATCAGCCCATTGAGAGGCGTCAGTGATGCGTGAAACCTAACAAGCGTGTCTGCCCTGGGATCAAACACCTGAGTCTAAACAAGCCCTGGTCCAACCAGACTACTGCCAACCTTCTGTGCTGCTTATCAAATAATATCTAATCTAATATATTTAACATTTCACTGAACCAATACTGCCGCCTTTATAGGGATAACTGTGCAAACAACTTTAAGGATAAACCACTGATATTCGGCAAATCTTAGAAACGCCTACATTTTCTTTCTGTCATTGAAAACAAATGTGCTTCTCACTCAACACAGTCACCTGTTAACTGTAGGTTCAAGTCTTACCTGAGGTTTAAGGAGGTGAGTGACTGTAGGCTGATGATGGTGTCAGGAATGGTCTTGATACAGTTGTGATAGAGGTTCAGCGTTTCCAAGGCAACCAGGTGACACACCTCTAAGGGGACCTCCGCCAAACGATTCCTCGACAGGTCTGAGAGGRAGAGAGAGAATAGGAAGAGACAGATATCACCTGTAGTTATATACTAGTGCCACTAGGTGTCTCTCCCTGGCCCAGGACCTCCCCTCCACACAACCCAGTCCAGCCAAGCTATCCAAAGCCTACAGGCTAACACAAGAATTCCTGTACTGGCTCCCAGCAGCAAATAACAACATTGATATCAGCTGAGGCCATAATAACAATTAGCCACTGTGTTCAGATTAGCTCCACTCCTACCTACTGTTCCAAAGTGATTTAGTGAATTCAACTGGGATGACCTAGAGCACTCAGTCAATATAGAAGCCTGTGTTACATTATGGACACCACAGGGGAAGGAAGTTCTGTTMAAAACACTCAGAGACAAAAGGCTACTCATAGTTGATCTTCCGCTCTAGCAAAACAGCTTCAGTGTGACTCAAAGCCCTGCTAGCACTAGTAGCGCAGACTGGAAATAATGACTAAGGACTGAAAATAACATCACGATGTGTGTGTGTGCGCATGTACTATGTATTTAGAAAGACCAAATACCCACAGTGAATGGTGTTAGTGTCATGTAGCATCACTATGACCCCCATCCTACTATGCTTCAAATCTAATGGGACAGCTCCTGTTACACTACAACATGACAGACCGATTAAGGCTCAAACTGAGACATTAGGGGGTGGGGACGTGTGCATGTATGTGTCTATGTGTTTGCATGGYGGCAGTGTAGGCTATACAACAGGTCATGTGATGTGACACTGATGATGACATGGCCTAGGGTAGGGTAGGGTCAGGTCAACCCCCCCACACACACACACATACCCTAACACGCTCCACCACCCTGGTAAATTAGAGCATTCCCGTAGTAACCACCCCCCACAAACCAGACACAGGAGCCTTGATGTTTTTCATGACACACATGAACACACCTGCATAAATGTGTGCATGCGTGACATTTCATGCAAGGAGACAACCATGTGACTGTGACAAAGATAAGACCAGCATATCCTGCATCTCGCTGCAATTCACTCTGGGTAGTTTATCTTCAGATTAGGCTAGTTCAGATAGCTTCCATGACAACTCAGACTGTCTGGAGGATGAAGACCTCTACTAGTAGGAGTAGTGTCCTCCTCCTGTCACACACATCATCTTCTCTCTGTGCTACTCTTCTAAAGCTGTGTCCATTCCCCTGCACTGACCCCAGCCAGACTGAAGTGTTGATCCAGAAAGCAAAAAAGTTTACAGCCCTCCTAACCCCCCCCTTCCCTCCCCTCGCTCTTTTACAGCCCTCTAAGTGCCTCATATTTCCACTGTACAGCAGCTGAACCACATCTCCCTCAGAAGTGGAGGAGAACTAATAATCCCTCCTCCCTCTCCCTCGCTTTCCCAACAGAGTTAGCCATCAACTCGCAGGAGCACTCACTCAGCACGTAGACTAAATACATAGACACAGCTAGGGGTCTAGTTAGTTTAGAGTCATACCTATATATTTACGCGCACCCACAAACATCTGAGAAACCTATTCATACAAGCATGCACACACACAGAAACACACAGAGGGCCATCAGTCAATGCAGAGCATGCTGGGAAGGGAACTTCACCAGACCCCAGTACAGGAAGTGAAGGGAACAACAATCCCCATGGGACAGATTCAACCTTAAAAGGAAAGGTTCACCCATTTTTTATTGGATTTTTGATGTTCTACTTTTTGTTGATGAAATTCGTGCTAATGTTGGGTTTTTGAGCTAGCGCCCAATAGATTCCCATTCACTCCTTGAAGGAGAGTGCTCCTTGTTCCAGAAATCGCCATTGACATAGCATGGGCAATGTTTCCCATCTCCTCAAAAGTATATATTTGCCATTGCGAATGTTAGACTCTACTCTGTAAGGCACATCGATCTGCAGGTTGAACATGGTGAGATTGTAGACTCCTAAATAATCCTTGATAATGCCATTTATTTAGGGGATTTTACAGCTAACTATCTACGGTACATGCTGATATTGTCTTTGGTATTATTGTGTGTAGCCATGTTTGCTAGTCATCCAGCCCATAGAACGAGCATTGCATTATGGATTTTGTAATAGTCTGCTCGATCCACACGGCAGACATTGTGGGCTAGATTAGGAATGCTTAGATTAGGAATGCTGAATTGCACGTAAAGCRCAAAATTTTACGTGGCGTCATTACGTCATGTACCTTCGTTATATAGGTATGCACGTCAGCTTTGACATCGGTTTTGAACATCGGGCGTTAAACTAGACACTAGCCGATACCGATGTTGGCATTTTTAGCTAATATCGGCCGATTCCCATATGTTCACTGATATATCGTGCATCCCTAGTTTYTACTGAAATGTCAATAATGGGAAATTATATTAGTCACAAACCACAGTTGGGTTCACAAGTTTGGACAGCACAGTGCAGTACAGCACAATAAATATAAAAAAGGAGAGTATAGTTCAGTACAGAACATTAAAGACAAGTAGAGTACACTATACTGCCCTAAAGGCAAAACACAGTAACTTCATATTTTGTTATTTTTTGCTGCAAAATCTGACTTAAGTATTTTTCTGTCTTGACAGACAGCAATTTCTGATACTCAATTATATATTCCGTTCAACTGGCTTGTTCTCGTGTCAGGAAACTAAAAACCACATTAATCAGATCATTTATCTGGTCATTACAACAGATGAAAGATTATTTTGAATTATACATTTTTTACCCCCTTTTTCGTGATATCCGATTGCGATCTTGTCTCATCGCTGCAACTCCCCAACGTGCTCGGGAGAGGCGAAGGTCGAGTCATGCGTCCTCCGAAACATGACCCACCAAACCGGGCTTCTTAACACCCGCCCTCTGAAACCCGAAAGCCAGCCGCATCAGTTGGACTACCGAAGTCAGCCTGCAGGCTCCTGGCCTGCCACAAGGAGTCGCTAGAGCGGATTGAGCCAAGTAAAGCCCCCCCCGGCCAAACCCTCCCCTAACCCAGACAACCCTGGGCCAATTGTGCACCACCCTATGGGACTCCCGGTCACGGCCGGTTGTGACACAGCCAGGGATCGAACCTCGGTTTGTAGTGACGCCTCAAGCACTGCGATGCAGTGCCTTAGACCGCTGCGCCACTCGGGAGGCACCCAGATGAAAGATTTGACCAAATTCGTAGTTACTGCGTTTTGCCTTTGTATGGCAGTATACATGTCCTGTACTGAAATCTCCTGAACTGTACTCCACTKTGCTTTCCAAACTTGTGAAACAGACATCTATATGAATGATCCGGACCAAATCTGAACCAACCAAATATGGTCTTGTTTGGGGGCTGTAGGATGCATCACCATGAAGAGAACGACATTCATATCCATAATTATGCATTTCTGTGTAGTTCAGATCAGGGACCCATGATGAAATTCCTTTACTGCAATTCCGTTACCAGGTGTAAATCCTCTTCACTTACTGTAGTTCAATAACCAAGAGAGATTTTCAAGATGTGATGTCATAGCTGACACCCATTCTTTCTGCAGACATTGTTCAATCTTAATTCGGGAGATATTTTGTTTTGTAAAACATGGACACAAAAAAAACAGAGGGAGATTTGACTGAAATTCTGTTACCAAACTGCATCTGCACAGTTCTTTCAGTAAATGTGTTTTGTAAAATGTTTTGTGTAAAAAGTGGTCCTTGTACATATTAGGAATGCTGTGTTGCACGTATGGTTTGTTAAAACGTTGAAATCAATGGTTTTTGTTTGGCATACATTTAAGTGGCTCAGCACAATTCCGTTACTGCGGAATTGCCCTACAGCTCAGATACTCTTAGTGATAGCTATGTTATGGACAAGAACATTCTTGTTATAAGTTCCTTATCTTTCCCCCCTTTTCATTCACGCTTTTGCAGCTAGTTTTACTTTCTCTCTTTATATATGAGCACTTGACATATCTCTTCCCTTTATCCAGACGCCATGGGCTGAACGGTTCAACTGACAGCCAACAGATACAGACACTAGCGTTGCTCAATAGAGTCTGGCTCTTTGTTGGATAGATACAGTGGCGCACACACAAACGTACACGCATGCACAAACACACGGCACCACCACCATAGAGAAAGGTTGTCCAGATGGCTTGGCTTATCATTCTAGTCCACGGCACACAACATACTGACAAAGCTGCGACTGCTGCTGCTACTACTACTAGGGCACAGGATTGGGGTGTGTATGTGTGTGTGTGTTTCTGATAAAAGGGTTAGACACAAGGGAATTTCTCACTGTATGGTGCAAGACCCTGTCATTAGGACCTTGTTTACACCCCCGCCCCTGACGTATAACTACCCGCCCAACAATCATTTGGACACAACCATATATTAGGTGACTCGTCACAGGGGGGAACCTGAATTACATGTTTTTCAGACAAAATTGCAGCTCTGTATAACAGTTTCTCCTGCACATGACCTCTGTGGAATAAACAATATGACAGACAGTATGAAAAGGGGAGCACATATGAAGTCACTGTACTCCGCTTGTGTCAACCAACCTCAATCCTAAGCATGGCATTCCACCTACACTACATCAAATATTCTCCAAACTCCTCAACACTACTACAACCTACTAACATTATAACTGCAGCCTGAGGGCCTACCTTCCAACAGTGTGACAAGCCTCAACCACTTACACACAATACCTTAGGGCTGGGAATTGCCAAGACACCAATATTATCACGATACTCAAGATTCTACATATATGCATTGCGATTCGATACTGTGATTTTATTGCGATTTGATGTTCCAAATATATTGCTGGTCCAAATACACTGCTCAAAAAAATATAGGGAACACTTAAACAACACAATGTAACTCCAAGTCAATCACACTTCTGTGAAATCAAACTGTCCACTTAGGAAGCAACACTGATTGACAATAAATTTCACATGCTGTTGTGCAAATGGAATAAACAAAAGGTGGAAATTATAGGCAATTAGCAAGACACCCCCAATAAAGGAATGGTTCTGCAGGTGGTGACCACAGATACCACTTCTCAGTTCCTATGCTTCCTGGCTGATGTTTTTGGTCACTTTTGAATGCTGGCGGTGCTCTCACTCTAGTGGTAGCATGAGACGGAGTCTACAACCCACACAAGTGGCTCAGGTAGTGCAGCTCATCCAGGATGGCACATCAATGCGAGCTGTGGCAAGAAGGTTTGCTGTGTCTGTCAGCGTAGTGTCCAGAGCATGGAGGCGCTACCAGGAGACAGGCCAGTACATCAGGAGACGTGGAGGAGGCCGTAGGAGGCAACAACCCAGCAGCAGGGCCGCTACCTCCGCCTTTGTGCAAGGAGGAGCACTGCCAGAGCCCTGCAAAATGACCTCCAGCAGGCCACAAATGTGCATGTGTCTGCTCAAACGGTCAGAAACAGACTCCATGAGGGTGGTATGAGGGCCCGACGTCCACAGGTGGGGTTGTGCTTACAGCCCAAACACCGTGCAGGACGTTTGGCATTTGCCAGAGAAACACCAAGATTGGCAAATTCGCCACTGGCGCCCTGTGCTCTTCACAGATGAAAGCAGGTTCACACATGAGGCACATGAGAGACGTTACAGAGTCTGGAGACGCTGTGGAGAACGTTCTGCTGCCTGCAACATCCTCCAGCATGACCGGTTTGGCGGTGGGTCAGTCATGGTGTGGGGTGGCTTTTCTTTGTGGGGCCGCACAGCCCTCCATGTGCTCGCCAGAGGTAGCCTGACTGCCATTAGGTACCGAGATGAGATCCTCAGAGCCCTTGTGAGACCATATGCTGACACATGCACATTTGTGGCCTGCTGGAGGTCATTTTGCAGGGCTCTGGCAGTGCTCCTCCTTGCACAAAGGCGGATATAGCGGTCCTGCTGCTGGGTTGCTGCCCTCCTACGGCCTCCTCCACGTCTCCTGATGTACTGCCCTGTCTCCTGGTAGCGCCTCCATGCTCTGGACACTACGCTGACAGACACAGCAAACCTTCTTGCCACAGCTCGCATTGATGTGCCATCCTGGATGAGCTGCACTACCTGAGCCACTTGTGTGGGTTGTAGACTCCGTCTCATGCTACCACTAGAGTGAAAGCACCGGCAGCATTCAAAAGTGACCAAAACATCAGCCAGGAAGCATAGGAACTGAGAAGTGGTCTGTGGTCACCACCTGCAGAATCTCTCCTTTATTGGGGGTGTCCTGCTAATTGCCTATAATTTCCACCTTTTGTCTATTCCATTTGYACAACAGCATGTGAAATTTATTGTCAATCAGTGTTGCTTCCTAAGTGGACAGTTTGATTTCACAGAAGTGTGATTGACTTGGAGTTACATTGTGTTGTTTAAGTGTTCCCTTTATTTTTTTGAGCAGTGTATATTGCTCACCATGTGTGTATTGCAGAGGAACAAGAGGGAGCCATGAGAAAACAAGTTTTGATCCGTCATGGAAATAAGTGCTGAAAACAAAATTGGCTCCTTATTTAAAAAGCTGGAGAACAAGCTATGAACTAAAAAGTTTGGTGCAGGTACAGCCAACTAGGGCAAACATAATATCCTGATATGTAACTGTATGGATTTTTCCCATCACTACTGTGTCTCCCAGCTCCAAACTTCTCCAGAAGGTCTCAAAACATATGTTTACACTCTCGTAGAAGGCTTAGGACTGAGTCATGGTCCCCCTACTCTACTGAAAATGTAAACCTCACATCAGTTCCACCACTTTCTGTTACCGACACCGCCACAAAATGGCCACCACAGGCACATCAACCAACGTCTAGAGCCTAGATGCCTTAAATAGGCCTGTCAGCTGGCTCCAGTGTCTTCAGAGTCAGAGAAAGTGAGTTTCTGTTCTGCTCCGCCGTTCATGTGGTGCCAGTCCACTGGACTAGTGGTGGCACAGGGGCACAGGTTAGCTCATAACTCACTGGTAAACAAAGGTAGCATTGAGCTGGTTGTCATAGCAGCAGAAATGGCTGAGGCCAGTGCTGTTTATGATTCCTGATAAACATTCTCAGGAATACCACATACCAAAGACTGATGTGGGAGAGTGTTAAGAAGATTTACAGTGGAGTTCTTAGAAGTTACAGATAGGACAGGGCCTTCCTCCTACTCTCTGACTTGGCTGTGTATCCATAGAGGGCTACATGTTCATTATCAGTTCCAGTATGCTCTCAGGACATCCCTCAGAGGCAGGGTTCACTACAGACAGGAACAGACAGGAACGAAAGACATAAACAAGACATGGTGTGACCTTGGCCCTCGCTAGCTCCCTCACACACACTGTCTCGGTTTCACTCTGTTCTCCCCCTCTTTCACGTGGTCTTTATCTCACTCACTCTTCATATGACTGTGTGGGTCCAACACCCTACCCTGACATGGGCCTCCTCCTACAGTGTATCAGACCTCCCAGGATTTTCCCATCCTGAGGCCAGCTTCCAAGGAATCCCTCCAAATGAACACTACCACTGAATCAAAACCACAGTGGAATTTAAGAGAATGAGCATGAGAGAAAACCTGCTGACACTCTCTCACACACACACACCACACCACACCCACCCTTTATCCACATCAACGCTCCCCCACATGACATGAGTCTGACCTCACAGACCAATCACCTGATAGAGTGTGTGACTGAAACAGGAAGACACAGGACATGTCCATCCATCAGTGTCAAATTCATTCTTTCCCTGTTGCTGTGTAGAAGTATCATTGTCAATCAGATGATATCCAGCATCTTAAGGGAGTTAGGGTCTATATCAAGCCTAACAGATTCCACAGTACTCTAAATAACTGCTGATCTCAATTCCCTCTGCTGGAGGGCCCACTCACTTACACAGACTGTTTCTCTCCCTCTCCTCTCTCTTTGAGTCCCACTCCAGTCTGGTAGAGGAACAGGCTGGTCATTGAAATCAGCTGAAAGTCTAACATTATCTCAACTGTGGGCACACTATAGCCCTCACTGGACTCACTGAGGAATCTGRAGAATCAGGAGCACATGGGTTTTTCTATAAATAAAAATGGGGCCAATTGTGTGACATTGGGATAAACATTTCAAAATGATTTGAAACAAAAATATCAAGGATTTTCATGTAGTTCAACATGTGTACTTAAGAGGAATAAATGTGTCAATTTGCATATATTCACATAACTCCACCTACAATATAGGCCTTTCCCCCGTTAAGCAGGGTTCATTGAGACATTGGCAAGTCCAGTTTAAGGACTTTCAGGGACTTTTTCAAGGACCTTAATGTTACACAATTGTATAATTTAAATAATTGTACATATAGGGCCTAATATAAATACCGCCCCTCAAAAAAAACATGCAAAAAGTGTCCAAAATTAAGGCCATTACCATTCAGAATAATTACATTTTTGGGGGGGCCTTGCCAATGCATTGCTATTAGGGAGGCACAATATATCAGTGAACATATCGGAATCGGACAATATTAGCTAAAAAATGCCAACATCGGTATCGGCCAACATCTAATTTAACGCTGATGTGAAAAACTGATGTCAAAGCTGACGTGCATACCTATATAACGAAGGTACATGCTGTAATGACGCCACGTTACATTTTTGTCTGCTGCAATGTCTGCTGTGTGGATTGAGCAGTCAACAAGTCGAACAGTCATTTGAAAGAGTATGACAATTCAAAAGGCGAAATCCATTAAAGCCAAGATAATGGAATTCAATGCCCTTGACAATCAACCGTTTTCCGTCTTGGGTGATGTTGGCTTTCGCCGACTGGTCGAGCACCAGTACACACTACCAAGTGCGCTATTTTTCAAATGTTGCCCTAATGGAGTTACACCGTAATAGCGTCACTGCTATTAGCTTCACGACATACATACTATTGTACGCCATTTGGGTCTTTGCGTGTCAAAGAAGATACAGTAGCACTGTCAAATATGTACAAAAAAGTCTGCAAACAAGGAAACACCGGCCACGAACGATGTGTTTACAATACCGCGTTGGTAATAAAGCATAATTTGTTCGACCGCAACTTCTGGGATAGCTAGCTTTAGGTTGGTACCTAGATGGCACCAATTCAACCAGCCTGAAAACAATGACCAGAAGAAACTGCAGTCATTTTCATTATTCTTAGCAATGATTTAGGAATCCTTGTAAGTATTAGCTAGGTTAGCTATTAAGTTGTTGTTCGCCTATTGAAATTGAACTTCAGTTCATGAAAATAAATCGCAGCCAGCTACTTAACCCTGTTGCCCAAAGCTAACGTTATAAGCAGCCAGCTAGCTTCATCTGGCTAGTGATGCTCGACCGGACCGGGTTAGGTGTTGTGAAGCTACCCACAATACGGATTAGGCACAATAGTGGAATTTGCAGTTTGCCTTCAAAATAAAAAAGGTTATGTCATTGACAGTGCTGCAAATGAATACAAATAGAAGTATGCCACACTTATTTTGAAGGCTAACTGAAAGTCCACTATTGTGGCTAATCCTTATTGTGTCTAGCTTCACATAGATGAGTCCGACCACCACTAAATCAAATAATAACTGTCTGATAAATTAGGGTTATTGTAGATGATGACACCTAGCTATATAGTTAGCTAGCTAACTATAGCTACTGAAACAGATTGTCGCTTTGCTATGTTTTTGGGGAGGAACATTGTTTGCGTCCATGAGCTAGCTAGCTTTTTTTATGACCAGCACTGTAGGTGCGCGAGACAACTTTACCAGCACCATAGCATACGTATCGATGAATCGTTGTGACATGAAGTACAAGTGATAGYKWKWWCAMWKTGWWMWMRCTATGTAAAAAATGTATGAACGAGTTAAATTATTATGTGACGTGCAGTCATATTCTGGTCCTGATTGGTCAACAAGCTTATTTGACACATCAAATAGTGTTCTCCTGGTCATTGTTTTCTTTTTGACACGCAAAGACCCAAACGGCGTTCCATAGCAAAGACCCAAACGGCGTTCCATAGCAAAGACCCAAACGGCGTTCCATAGAAATCCTGGTTGAGAATGAAACGACTGAACAAATTAACAACAAAACACAGCAAGTAAGTGAAAGAAATAGGTTTTGATTATGTTTTACTGGTAATTGGGACATACGTAAATGCCAACAAAATAACTTGTATTTATTTAACTAGGCAAGTCAGTTTTTAAGAACAAATTCTTATTTGCAATGACGACCTACCCCGGCCAAACCCAGACGACGCTGGGCCAATTGTGCGCCGCCTTATGGGACTCCCAATCACGGCCGGATGTGATACAGCCTGGATTCGAACCAGGGACTGTAGTGACGCCTCTTGCACTGAGATGCCGGGCCTTAGACCGCTGCGTCCATGTGTGTGTTAACTATTTAACTGTACAAGAAGGCTTAAAAAGCATCAAATTTTAAGTATCAGTATTGGGGGTTTTTGCCAAGGAAAATATCGGATATCAGTATCTGCCAAAAATGTCACATCGGTGCATCACCAATTGATATTCAAATTATTATTACATTCTAAAATATGTGGGAACAATATGGACATTGCCTGACTAAATAGATTGGATGTTTGCATGATGATTTTTCTGTAGCCCATGTGGCCGACACAGGGACCCATAATAAAGCCAAGAATAATAGTGGTAGCATGAATCTTACCATTTTAATCTCACCATCGTTGTTTTGATAAAGAGAAAGTTACCAAAGACCAGGTTCCTTTTTATTGGAAGGATTTGTATGGAAAACAAAGTCGAAGCCAGAATTTGATGTTGTCGACCTCAACAACTGCATGTGGTTTTACCTCAAGAGTAGCGCAACACCCTTCAAATGAAACGGCGGAAAACAAACGAGTGGCCACATCCCTCACAAAAAYGGATAAAAAATTAAATCACAGATAATTATAAGGGAGCAGGAAAACGGATAAATTGGCTACAATAATTACAAAGACTTTTGAAGCACCAAATTGAGGAAATGTCTGATTTTCAAGGTAGGCTTATTCCAGTACTTGAATTTCTCAGCTCCACATTCAAATTCAAGTAGGCCACTTCAAGCCCCTTGTATTGCTTAAAATTGCTGGTGTAACATGATAAATACGTGTTCCCATGTTATTTCATTACCAGATCATACTGTCAATAAGCCCACAAGGCTATGAAATTTGTTGTCACCATATCCAGAATAATCATTAGGAATAGCGTTGGGTGTTGCGCAATAGTCTAGCTTACACAACTGCACACAGTAGACAACTGAAAACATGAACACATTACTTGATGCTTTTCTGTTATATCTAACGAGACCCTGCTGTAAATCAACAGACGATCAACATCAATTCGCTAGGGATATTAGATCGAACGTGGATCCAGGCACAACGGTCTTCCCCAGCATAACGATTGACACCAAAATATTCTGGACATCCCTCGCGAACACCCTTTTTCTAGCACTTCGCGCATGCGATGCAACTGCCCATCACAACAGCTGTTCGTCACTTGACTGTCATTCAGAAAATTCCTTCCTGGATCAGATGATGATGTGTGAAACTATCAAGGCGTAATTAATCAGCTGGACACCAAATGCACATCCAACAAGTATTATGCATAATTATTGAAGAACCATGTTAATGACAGTATCGATTTAGGTTAAGTATCAAGGTAAGGTGACTCTTTCGGTTAAAAGCATTCGATTTTGCAATCACATTTATTATTTGGGATTTGTGTGCACATGAAAACTGTTTTCATCCTGTAACATAAGACACAAAATGTTACGGAGTTAAACTGCATTTCTGAGATCTCTATACAAAAAAAAAAAAAAGAAACCGTCCAACAGTTGCTAGATCCAGGATTCTTACAAGGTTTAAGTTTAAATGTCTAATTTACCTGATTAATGCTTAATATATGATATAACGATAACTTACACTGCCATACATGCAAGGACAGAAAACAAAATATTTTATGTTACAAGATTTTGGACAAATCCATGGAGACACCAACCATGATAAAGGGTTAAACATGAATTGTATAGAATATAGCTATGATCTTATTAGCTTATAGCTATGACCCACCTTATCTTAATGTAAGACATGAAACAAATTGGTAGATTATTATCAATGACTTAACAGCTGTAACAAGTTATCCAGCGTAGGAAATCCTCACTTGTATCCTAGTTTATAGAAAAGACCCACATACACAAAACTCTGCATCTCACTGATAATATTTGTTCACACAGTTTCTTTGATATAGACTAATACACCTATTGTTTATAGTATGCACCATGTGTATGAGTTGTCCCAACAGGGCAGTCCCATGGGACCCAACTCACATGGCTGAGTAGAGAACTAAAACTCCCTGTACTGCTGTTCTGTTTAACTGCTCTGTTCCAGCTGCATCCTCAGGCCCTGCAGGAAGAGGCCTCTCCCTCTAGCTCTAATGACAGGGTCTGTGTCACACACACACACACTTTAGGTCCACAAACATGTGCACACACACCGCAGTGATATAAAAAGCCTATCCTGAGAACCAGTAGAGCCACACAGTACACTGCTGCAGATGAACAACAATGTAGTTGGGCTGAGGGAGCCATCTCATTCTCACAATACTGCCAGAAAAACAGTCCGAGGTCTGCATCACTGAACAACAGCTAAGTTCAAGAAGCATTAGCCAATCTCCACAGCCCCTAGCAGTCACACATCAAAACCAGTGGACCCACCAACATCTCGCCGTCAATAAAAACACAACACAAGGGTCTAGGGTTGACTGACTGGTTGGTTGTTCAGATTGTGACAGATCTACAGGAATGATACAAGGTCAAGAAGAAGAGGGAGAAAATATACAGTTGTTATCTAGAACATAAAAAAAAGAGTTATTCGGTTGACCTCATAGGAGGACCCTGAAGAATCCTATTTGGTTCCAGGTAGAACCCTAAGAGAGTTCCTCAGGGTTATCCAATGAGGACAGCCTTTTGGAACCATTTTTTCTAAGAGTGTAGCCTACAGTGGCTTGTGAAAGTATTCACCCTCCTTGGCATTTTTCCTATTTTCTTGCCTTACAACCTGGAATTAAAATGGATTTTGGGGGGTTTGTATCATTTGATTTACACAACATGCCGACCACTTTGAAGATGCAAAATATTTATTGTGAAACAAGAAATAAGATTTTTTTTAAACTGAAAACTTGAGCGTGCATAACTATTCACCCCCCCAAAGTCAATATTTTGTAGAGCCACCTTTTGCAGCTGCAAGTCTCTTATAAGCTTGGCACATCTAGCCACTGGGATTTTTGCAATGCAAAACCGCTCCAGCTCCTTCAAGTTGAATGGGTTCCGCTGGTGTACAGCAATCTTTAAGTCATACAACAGATATTCTCAATTGGATTGAGGTCTGGGCTTTGACTAGGCCATTCCAAGACATTTAAATGTTTCCCCTGAAACCACTCAAGTGTTGCTTTAGCAGTATGCTTAGGGTATGCATTGTCCTGTTGGAAGGTGAACCTCCGTCCCAGTCTCAAATCTCTTGAAGACTGAAACAGGTTTCCCTCAAGGATTTCCCTGTATTTAGCGACATCCATCATTCCATCAATTCTGACCAGTTTCCCTGTCCCTGCCGATGAAAAACATACCCACAGCATGATAAATCACCACCATGCTTCACTGTGGGGATGGTTTTCTCAGGGTGATGAGAGGTGTTGGGTTTGCGCAAAACATAGCATTTTCGTTGATGGCCAAAGTGCCTTCTTCCATATGTTTGGGGAGTCTCCTACGTGCCTTTTGGCAATCACCAAACGTGTTTGCCTATTTTTTTTCTTTAAGCAATGTTGTTTTTCTGGCATTTCACATTTTTTTAATAAATTGGTGATCCTAACTGACCTAAGACAGGGAATTTTTACTAGGATTAAACATCAGAAATTGTGAAAAACGGAGTTGAAATGTATTTGGCTAAGGTGTATGTAAACTTCCGACTTCAACTGTATAACTAGGGTTGCAAAGGGTCGGACATTTTCCATGGGAAGTTAAGCCCGGGAATTTTGCTTAAATTCATCCAAAAAAGTTAGCTTATAACAGTGAAACTTTTTGGGGGATACACATAAGGCAATTCTAGGTCTTGTGGCATATTTTGGTTAAACTATCCCCAATTCAATGGAATTGCAACCCTCTGTATGCACAGAGCATTCTTCCATCACATGTACAGCTGATTCTCAAGATCTTGCACACTAATGAGATGCTATTTGACCCACAATACTACACTGTCTGAGCCAAGGACTACATGCTTTCTGGTAAGTTTTTAATTACAGGATCTGGGGGGGGGTGAATTATATTTTAAATGTACATAGACATGATATTTTTTGGATAACTAGTAAAAGTTATACTGTACTAAGTAAATAACGAGCAAAGTGGGTTTAAACTGAACGATGCTGGTAGTTCCTGGTTTAAGAGTCGGTTGGTTAATTGGGGCGCTGGTTTTTATGCGGGCTTCTGAGGGGGGCGTAAATTGGGATAGTAGAACTGTTTGGGCAATATATTGTGCACCGCATATAATGAGGATAAACTTTCAAGTAGAGAATGATTGTATAACGGGGCCGTCCGTTATCCAATTTTTGCTCTTACAATATGCATATTATTATTACTATTGGATAGAAAACAGTCTCTAGTTTCTAAAACCGTTTTAATTATTATTTCTCTAAGTGGAACAGAACTATTTGTTACAGCCCATTTCCTTATCCGGAAGTGAGATTTCCAAAATCGATGTCGCTCTTCAAGCCCTTGTCTATAAAAGGGCATGTCACTTAGGACTGTGAAGAAACACGTCATACGCTTCCTCTGGGTGTCATGCGGAAGTGAGAGAAGAAATCACTTGATTATCTCGTCCTGGGTTTGAACACAACCTCTTGGAGTGGTGTTGCGCAGATTTATTTTTTCTTTCTGGGCGCGAAGTAGGACCTGGACTCGGCTCCTGGAAAACACTCTGTAAAGGTGAATTGATCTCTGGCTTCGATTTTATTTGATACATGTCACAAATATCATCCTAAAGTATGTTATTTCAATATAGTTTATTATATTATTGAAATATATTCTGGACTTTAGACGTGATGCGACGCAATAGTTTTTTCAAGATGGAGAGGTTAGCGTCGCACTGCCAGTGTGGCTTGCTAATTCAAGAGGGAAATTGTTCGTTCTGGATCGAAAAAAAGACATTTCTGAAAAAGGACCCTTGGAGAACATTCTGATGGAAGATCAACAAAGATAAGGACCCAATTTGGGATGCTTTTTCTATATATCTGTCGAACTGTGCTATGCTACCGTTTGCCTTGAGTCCAATGCTGTTGTGATGTTAAGCTATTGTAGTAGCTAATATGACGATAATTGTGTCTTTTTTGCTGTAAAACACTTGAAAAATCGGAAATATTGGCTCTATTCACAAGATCTTTCTCTTTCATTAGCATTCCACCATATATTGTTCTGAAATGTTTTATGATGTGTAATTAGTAGTTGACGTTGGTGTCTGTATTTTCTCTGGCTACTCTCGTGCGATTTCTGACTGTAGCTATGATGGTAGCAGTAATGTAAAACTGATTTATAGCTAAAATATGCACATTTTTTGAACAAAACATAGATTTATTGTGTACATGTTATAGGACTGTCATCTGAGGTAGTTTTTTCTAGGTTATTTAGGTTGGTTCTAGGTTAGTTAGGTTGGCTTGTGATGCTACTTGCATCCTACTTGTGCTGTGAAAAATGTCTGTCCTCCTTTTTTATTTGGTGGTGAGCTAACATAAATATATTGTGGTGTTTTCTCTGTAAAACATTTTAAAAAAATCGGACATGTTGGCTGGATTGACAAGATGTTTATCTTTCAAATGCTGTATTGGACTTGTTAATTTTGTGTGAAAGTTAAATATAAAAAAAAAAAGATTTTGAATTTCGCGCCCTGCACTTGAGCTGGAATGTTGTCAATAGGTGTACCGGCGTCGGGCTGACGTCGGGCTGCAGCCATAAAGGTTAAATCATTTTCTAACTTGTATAAATTTCTCCTAGTTAGTTTTTGCTACGAATGTGGGGTTTAGCTTTGCTTGAGCCTGCTAACTGAGTGTTAATTCACATGTGTTCCTACATGTTTATTTTTAAACTCCTTTGTTAAGATAGATAAAACATTTACCCTGCTTAATTAACTATTGCTTTGTACATGGAATTGGATTTGTTTGTTTTTTTACAAATTTTTCTAATATTTACAGGAAAATACACACATCTGATATGTGGAGACATTTTACTGCAGCTAATGTAGAAGGAAAAGCTGTGTACATCTTGCAAATAATGTGCCAAATCATATGTGAAGAATGCAAACAAAGATGCAGAATCATCTGGCCAAGTGCTTAAAGTTCCTCATCGCTCACAATAAGCAACCTCTAACAAAAGTCCCTCTATACTCTGTATTCGAGGTGATAAATGAATGAATCAGACACCTTATCGATAACAATAGCTCATGGTCCTGCCTGGAATCAGAATTTTTTTGACTCAATGGGGAACGTAGTCAAGAGAATGCCTGATGAGTGTCTTGCTTGAGCTGTGTACGCAACTGGTTCACCTCTGATGCTCACAGGCAATGTGTATTGGAAGAGATTTCTGAATGTTCTTCGCCCAGCATACACCTCCAACCAGACATGCTTTATCTACTCATTTGCTGGATGCAGAGTTCAACAGAGGTCAAGTGGAGGTCAAGCAAAATCATAGAGAAGCAGACTGTGTTGCAATCATCTCTGATGGGTGGTCGAATGTTTGTGGGAAAGGAATAATTAACAAAATCATCTCCACTCTAAACAGTATTCTTGCAAGATCAGACACAATGGACAACAGACACACCGGCCTCTACATTGCAGATGAGCTGAAGGCAGAAGGTTCACAGGCTCTACTCTACCGGTGTGTTCACAGCTCTACTCTACCGGTGTGTTCACAGCTCTACTCTACGGTGTGTTCACAGCTCTACTCTACCGGTGTGGTGTGTTCACAGCTCTACTCTACCGGTGTGTTCACAGCTCTACTCTACCGGTGTGGACCACAGAAGGTATTTGCACTGGTGACAGACAATGCTGCGAACATGAAGGCTGCTTGGTCTAAAGTGGGAGTCCTACCCTCACATCACACCCATTGGCTGTGCTGCTCATACACTGATTCTGCTCCTCAAGGACATCATGGCACTGAAAACAATGGATACACTACAAGAGAGCCAAGGAAATGTTTAGGTATGTGAAGGGTCATCAAGTTATAGCAGCAATCTACCTCACCAAGCAAAGTGAGAAGAATAAGAGCACCACATTGAAGCTGCCCAGCAACACATGTTGGGGTGGTGTTGTCATTATGTTTGACAGTCTCCTGGAGGGGAAGGAGTCTCTCCAAAAAATGGCCATATCACAGTCTGCCGATATGGACAGCCCCATCAAGAGGATCATCCTGGATGATGTATTTTTGGGAGAGAGTGGTAACTTTATAACCTATTGCAGTAGCCATTGCACGGATTGAAGGAGACAATGCCATTCTGTCTGATGTTCAGACTTAGCTTGCAGGTGTAAGAGAAGAAATCCATACTGCCCTGCCCACTTCACTGTTGCTCCAAGCAGAGGTAACTGCAGTTCTGAAATAGATCAAAAAAGTGTGAAGACTTCTGCCTGAAGCCCATACATGCCGCAGCGTACATGTTGGACCTCAAGTATGCTGGCAAGAGCATCCTGTCTGGTGCAGAGCTCAACAAGGCCTATGGTGTCATCACTACCGTATCTCACCACCTTGGCCTGGATGAGGGCAAGGTTCTTGGCAGTCTGGCAAAGTACACTTCCAAGCAAGGGATTTGGGATGGAGATGCAATATGGCAGTCGTGCCAACAGATCTCATCAGCCACCTGGCGGAAGGGCCTTTGTGGATCTGAGGCTCTTTCCCCTGTTGCCTCCATCATCCTCCAAATCCCATCAACATCAGCCGCCTCAGAGCGCAACTGATCCTTGTTTGGGAACACACACACCAAAGCACGCAACAGTCTGACCAATACAAGGGTTGAAAAATTGGTGGCCATCTGGGCAAATTTGAGGCTTTTTGAGCCTGACACGAGCCATCCTCAACAAGGTTGGAAAATGACAGTAAAAGAAGAGTACTCAGAGTCTGATGTTCAAGAGGTGGACATTGAGGAGGTCCAGGGAGAAGACATGGAAGCCTGAGAGGAAGAAAACCAAAGCTTTTGTTTCTAGACTATCATTTTACAGATGTATGTTGAAAACGTTTTTGGAAGATGCGATTGATCATTCAATATTCCCTTTCTTTTGTTGTTCAGTGAAATCATCCCATGTGAAGAGTTAAATAATTTAATTAAAGTTCAATTTGTAACAAAAAAATATGTTTTATTTCTATTGGAAGGATTTAATCATTTGCAATTATGTCTACTTATGATAAGGTAAAAGGTTTATGTTTCTGTCTCCATATGATATGGTAAATATAGCCAATGAAATAAAACCATCTACATTTAAATGTTATTAATATTAATTCCCATATATTCCCGTTAATTCCCATGGAAAGTTTCCACCTCCGAATATTCCCCAAAATGTGCAACCCTAGCTGTAACCCATAGCGGATGACCAGTGTGAGTCGTACTTCCACAAGAATTCTGAATGACCTGATTGCCAGTCACTGTCCATCTGCTGTCTCTCTTCTAAAAACAGTATACTGTAGCTCTCTCCCTCACACAATCACTCCCTCTGTACCACTACAATAGCAGCACACTAGGAGATGACCATGTTATGTAACAGAGCAATGTTAAACACCCACAAACACGCGCTCTCGTACTGTTGGGCATTTCACTCTACAACACAGATCACATTAACCTTCTGTTTCAGTCTGAATTACAGTATGTGACAACCTCATCAGTCTTCAGCTCACCTAAAAACTCCTATAGATAAGAGCTGAATCCTAACTTGAGATATCAATGTGGAACTCTTTCACGTCAATCCTACATTGACATAAATAAGAGATTTGTATGACAACGTCAATTCCGTGCAGATTTTGATTGAATAGTAAACACAGCTTGGACTATGGTGGCGCTGACCCGTCTAAACACACATCACACGTGGTGCTCTATTAAGTCATCCACTCATAGTGTCCTGGTGCTTCTATCCCAGTTGAGTAAACTAGGGCAGAAACCAGAAATAACATGTGACTCCAGTCTCCTCATCAGAGACAATCACATAGGCCAGCTCCCTAAAGGTAGGGTAGTTCAGGCCACCCAGCCTCACAGCTGATCTACTACAGACCAGGAGGGTGTGCATCTGGCCTACAGTATCTGGGTCAGGCTCACAGCTGATTCACTACAGACCAGGAGGGTGTGTATCTGGCCTACAGTATCTGGGTCAGCCTCACAGCTGATTCACTACAGACAAGGAGGGTGTGTATCTGGGTCAGCCTCACATCTGATTCACTACAGACCAGGAGGGTGTGTATCTGGCCTACAGTACCTGGGTCAGCCTCACAGCTGATTTACTACAGACCAGGAGGTTGTGTATCTGGGTCAGCCTCACAGCTGATTTACTACAGACCAGGAGGGTGTGTATCTGGGTCAGCCTCACAGCTGATTTACTACAGACCAGGAGGGTGTGTATCTGGGCTACAGTATCTGGGTCAAGCTCACATACACACTAATCTGGGTTTAGCTGTTTTTAACCCAAACATTGATTACTATTGGGTTCTAAAGTTACTGCAATGTTATTAATACGTGTGTGTGTCAGGTAGGGTGCAGAGTAGAGGTCGACCGATTAAATCGGCATGGCCAATTAAATCGGCCGATTTCAAGTTTTCATAACAATCGGTAATCAGCCTTTTTGGACGCCAATTACATTGCAATCCACGAGGAGACTGCGTGGCAGGCTGACCACCTGTTACGTGAGTGCAGCATCAAAAGGACCTTGTGGCTGCAAGGAGCCAGGTAAGTTGCTAGCTGGCATTAAACTTATCTTACAAAAAGCAAATCAGTCTTCACATAATCACTAGTTAACTACACATGGTTGATGATATTACTAGGTTAACTAGCTTGTCCTGCCTTGCATATAATCATATCGGTGCCTGTTAATTTATCATCGAATCACAGCCTACTTCATCTTTGCCAAATGGGTGATGATTTAACAAAAGCGCATTCGCGAAAAAAGCACATTCGCTGCACAAATGTACCTAACCATCAACATCAATGCCTTTCTTAAAATCAATACACAGAAGTATATATTTTTTTTTAAACCTGCATATTTAGTTAAAATAACTGCATGTTAGCAGGCAATAGTAACTAGGGAAATTGTGTCACTTCTCTTGCGTTCAGTGCAAGCAGAGTCAGGGTATTTGCAACAGTTTGGGCTGCCTGGCTCATTGCAAACTGTGTTACTTCCTAACAAAGACCGTAATTAAATTTGCCAGAATTGTACATAATTATGACATAACACTTAAGGTTGTGCAACGTAACAGCAATATTTAGACTTAGGGTTGCCACCCGTTCAACAAAATACGGAACGGTTCCGTATTTCACTGAAAGAATAAACGTTTTGTTTTCGAAATGATAGTTTCCGGATTTGACCATATTAATAACCAAAGGCTCGTATTTCTGTGTGTTTATTATAATTAAGTCTATGATTTGATAGAGCAGTATGACTGAGCGGTGGTAGACAGCAGTAGGCTCGTAAGCGTTTATTCAAACAGCACTTTACTGCATTTGCCAGCAGCTCTAAGCAATGCTTGAAGCACAGCGCTGTTTATTACTTAAAGCCTATCAACTCCCGAGATAAAGCTGGCAATACTAAAGTGCCTATAAGAACCTCCAATAGTCAAAGGTATATGAAATACAAATGGTATAGAGATAAATAGTCGAAGCGTCATAATTCCTATAATAACTACAACCTAAAACTTCTTAACTGGGAATATTGAACCAGGAGCAAGGAACTTAACCATTTGCTTTTCTTTTTTTTTTTTTACATGGCACATATTGCACTTTTACTTTCTTCTCCAACACTGTGTTTTTGCATTATTTAAACCAAATTTAACATGTTTCATTATTTATTTGAGACTAAATAGATTTTATTTATGCATTATATTAAGTTAAAATAAAAGAGTTCATTGTTCAGTCAGTATTATTGCAATAGTCATTATTACAAATATATAAAAAAATATATATATATAGATACACAGTGGGGAGAACAAGTATTTGATAACCTGCAAAATCGGCAGTGTTTCCTACTTACAAAGCATGTAGAGGTCTGTATTTTTTTTAATCATAGGTACACTTCAACTGTGAGAGGGAATCTAAAACAAAAATCCAGAAAATGCTCCACATGCTTTGTAAGTAGGAAAACCTGAAAAATCGGCAGTGTGTCAAATACTTGTTCTCCCCACTGTATATAGCTTATATACACTGCTCAAAAAAATAAAGGGAACACTTAAACAACACAATGTAACTCCAAGTCAATCACACTTCTGTGAAATCAAACTGTCCACTTAGGAAGCAACACTGATTGACAATAAATTTCACATGCTGTTGTACAAATGGAATAGACAAAAGGTGGAAATTATAGGCAATTCGCAAGACACCCCCAATAAAGGAGTGGTTCTGCAGGTGGTGACCACAGACCACTTCTCAGTTCCTATGCTTCCTGGCTGATGTTTTGGTCACTTTTGAATGCTGGCGGTGCTCTCACTCTAGTGGTAGCATGAGACAGAGTCTACAACCCACACAAGTGGCTCAGGTAGTGCAGCTCATCCAGGATGGCACATCAATGCGAGCTGTGGCAAGAAGGTTTGCTGTGTCTGTCAGCGTAGTGTCCAGAGCATGGAGGCGCTACCAGGAGACAGGCCAGTACATCAGGAGACGTGGAGGAGGCCGTAGGAGGGCAACAACCCAGCAGCAGGACCGCTACCTCCGCCTCAAACAGCACAGCCGAAGTAGAATTCAATGTTTTAAATTATGTTTTAATCTGTAGATGTTTTAATCTGTACCTATCAAATGAATGCCCAGGCTTACTGCCCTCCTCTCTGCCTACTGATGCTGTCGAGTGATGAGGTCACCACATTTGGGGCCCAGCTGAGGCTGCTGCTACCTTTAGACACATGACAGCCTCAGAGCAGCAGGGAAAACACCCATCACACATTTTCACCTGGCTCCAACACGCACACACAGCTCCGCTCTTACTGCTCTGCTCTCTACTGGTCAGTACTGGTCTGGTACATGGTGTTGCTGTCTGTGTGACGTTTTGTATCTGAGGGCTGTGAGGCTGAGGCAGGTCTGTACTGTAACAGAGGCAGGAAGCCATCCTAGTCCCACCCCGCCTGGCTCATTGTTTGGAAGGGCAGCAGCTAAGGCCATTTCCTGGCTGGGAAATGCTGAGGCACCGCATACCCCCCCGTACACCAAACCTTATATCACACCATCCTACCATCCTCCCTGCCCCTACTGCAATGTCGGCCATCCCTTGCTACCCCGACTCAAGAGAACAAGTGAATCTGAGAACACTGGGAGACAGTACTGTCATTGAGCCTTTAGAAGGGGATTTCTGGTGACACCTCACACCAATACGCCAAGGGTGTTAATGACACACACAGAAACCCCCTAGAGAGAGAGAGATCAGGAATCGAGTAGAAACTCCAGTTCCTGTCATCTTTATCTGAGTGCACCACTTCCCCAGAACCGATACCATTTAACTAGACTGTGTTTACCAGGCTAAAATAACTATTTTATACAGGTCCTATCTGCTGTACACATTTTAATTTATTTAACCCTTATTTTACCAGGTAAATTGACTGAACACATTGTAATTTACAGCAACGACTTGGGGAATAGTTACAGGGGAGAGGAGAGGGGGTGAATGAGCCAATTATAAATTGGGGATGATATAGGTGACCGTGATGGTATGAGGGTTAGAATGGGAATTTAGCCAGGACACCAGGGTAAACACCCCTACTCTTACAATAAGTGCCATGGGCTCTTTAGTGACCACAGAGAGTCAGGACACTGGTTTAAAGTCCCATCCGAAAGACGGCACCCTACACAGGGCAATGTCCCAATTACTGCCCTGGGGAATTGGGGAAATTTATTTTTGGAGCAGAGGAAAGAGTGCATCCTACTGGCCCTCCAACACCACTTCCAGCAGCATCTGGTCTCCCATCCAGGGACTGACCAGGACCAACCCTGCTTAGCTTCAGAAGCAAGCCAGCAGTGGGATGCAGGGCGGTATGCTGCTCCCCTCATGCCTCCACAGAGCAGAGCTTTGAACCCAGCCTGTGGAGCGTGAAACAAACACAGACGCTCATATCCGCCAGACAAGAACCTCTCCCTCTCTTAGCAACCAAACATGCCTGAAGAGTTCTATTAGAACAGCTCTGACCAACAACCAATGTTACCAGTGTTGTTATGGCGTTGCAGCATGGTTTTGGGTCATCTGCTGGCTTGAGACAATATCCAGGATGACCAAAATAACTTGTGTTTTCCTATAATCAATGATATTTAGCAAGGCCATTCAAATACCCCACGCACATTTACGAACCCTCACCATAACAGAGTTCTATAAAGCAACAAAAATGTTATTGAGCCTCCAAAAAGCCCTAAACTTTATTCTAACATTCATAGTGCTAAATGGACCGAAGATAGTATTTGGCACTTGCTCAAGGCTGTGGGTGGGTGTATGATGTGAAGACATAAGCTCCTTTAAAAATAAAAAATGTAATCCTCCAAAATATAAGCCCTTCTCATCCACCCCCACATACTAGAACCTCACCACCCCTTCCCCAACATCACCCAAATTCTGCCCCTGGCATCATAATTGCACCCCTCCCCCACTGACCTACCCACCCACCCTATGAGTGTGTTCTGCAGGGCACCATGCCATCCTGTCACACTGTGTCTGTGTGAAGGGGAGGTGAAGAGGCAGAGGGGGGTACATTACTGTGTCAACATCCCCCTACAGCACATCCCCCTACAGCACATCCCCCTACAGCACATCCCAGCCGGTGGCAGAGAGAGAGAAGAGAGAGCAGGGAATGTTTACTTCACTTTTGTATATTATCTACTTCACTTGCTTTGGCAATGTTAACATATGTTTCCCATGCCAATAAAGCCCAGTGAATTGAATTGGATAGATAGAGAGCGAGAGAAGGGCACTAATACAGAGGCAGGGAGAGACTGATAAGACACGGGTCAGTGGTTGTAGGAGTGGGGAGGAGTGTGTAGTGGCGTGGAGTGTTTGTGAGGGTATTTTGTGTGTGTGTGTGTGTGTGTGTATAAAACACAGTTGAGCCGTGACAGTGCAGTGTCGGGGGTTGCCAGCGAAACATCACAGCCAGAGGCAATTAACCCTCTAATCGAGTTAATACCATCAGCATGCCCTCGTCTTTTCCGCTATACCTCTAGAGTTTGCACATTTCTCTGGAGAGTTCATTAAAGAACACCTAAATGTACCAACTACAAAAAAAACACATTAACACCATCACTCAGCCACACACAACACACACACACACACACACACACACACACACACCACACAACACACACACACACACACACACACACACACACACACACACACACACACACACACACACTTAAACCCAGTCAGTCAGACACACAAACAATGTCAAAGTGTGTCTGTAGAGCTATAGGTGTAGGTCTGATGGTACCAGTACAGTCCTACCAGGGACTGACAGGTCAAAGGCGGAGGGAGGGATTACAACCAGCCCATATAATCCCTAGTCCTAATCCCTGATTGTCTGCCACTCACTGGGTCACAACAAACAGTTTCTAGAGCAGCGTGTGTATTCCGTGCTCCATGGTGACGCTCCAGTTTTTTAAAAATACATTTTTAAAAACACACCCCCCTCACACACGGAGGTAACGAACTTGATTAAAAACACAATAACAGAAGATTGAGGATCTATACAGCTGTACCAAAAAAGCAAGAGAAAGGGTAGAGGCATCTAAATTCCATTATTTTGATTCAATTAACTTTACTGACCTAATAAATCAATAGTGATAATTCAGTAATAAATTGCCAAAGCAACATAGTCTATCATTGCCATCCATTCCACTACTACTGCATCTGTCCACATTCCATAGGTTAGGCCCTGTGGAGTTTCTGCCCTGTGGAGTTTCTGCCCTGTGGAGTTTCTGCCCTGTGGAGTTTCTGCCCTGTGGAGTTTCTGCCCTGTGGAGTTTCTGCCCTGCATCTCACCACAGTAAACCTTTATTTCACTAGTTATACGGTAGTGCAGGTGTAGGCCACTAGATTCAGCCTGAGGTTTTGTTCACTGCAAATTTGGGGGCCAAATATATATATATATTTTTAAATCACTCACTGACAGTTTTGGCCCGTAGGCCACCTGTTGCCGACCCCTGCTATACTGAAACCCAATCTTCTGCTGTTCCAGCCCGTCTCTGGGGCATCACCTCCTCTGAACAGCTCCATTAACAATGCATTAGCTCATTATTCTCCTATCCCCAGACTATACTCCACCATAGCACCCGCCGCAACCTGTTTATCCCATCACCACGGTTACCGTCACGGCGCCTAGCCCACAGTGTCGTGTCTAAGATCTAGACCTGGTGATATAGGGATGTGTGTGAGTGAGCGATACTAAGGCTACAGGATACACAATTAACTTTTGAAGCTAGTTTACTAGCTGGAGGCGATGAGGTCTGTCTAAGACTCATATTATCCTCCCCATGCTAAAACTTAACATGTGTGTAAGGGAGATATAATTGGAGAGAGAAAAGGAGCGCTAGACACTAGTGAGATAGGCAGTAAATGTGTGAGAGAGAGCGAGAGGGGGAATAGTAGATGTGTGAGTCTGTTTTTAAAACTCAGCTGTGGTTTATGACAGTTCTCAGGTGTGGTCCGTACACAGAAGAGACAAACTCTACCCTCCAACACCCTATCCCTGGTTGCATTCCTGGGAATTCACAGCTTCCTGTTGGAGAGAGACGTACGTGCGTGCGTGCACGTCTGACAGGACATCCCAGGGAGGGGACAGAGAAATTAAAGCAGGTGTCTGTGTGTTTACAGGGCACCAGAGTGTATCCTGGCAGCCAGCCCAGTGGTGAAGGACGAGTGCTGGGGCTGGACTGGAGCTGAGGGTCGTAATACAGGATCACACACACAGCACCTGGGGAGGTGGCTCTTTAGGAACCAGGCTAAGGGCTGGAACACATCGCACCGAATGTGGATTTGCGTTCGTTGGTGCGCCGATCGTTCAGTGTGTGGTGTTTAAGGGAGCAACTGCCTAGACTTTTCATGCGATTCTACATGTAATCATTGTGCACTCGGGTCGCAAATTTCATTGAGGTGCTAAGTACTCTCAGCCAGCAAACGCTATTGGTGTGTCTGGGCCCTAACACATCTCACATCACAACACACAGAGAGAAAGAGAGAGACTCAGGCTGTAGCTCTAGAATGTGAGTGAACGGCGTGAAACAATGCCAGAAATGCCCTTTGTCATGGGAGGCTGTTTCCTTTCCTGACATATTCCTCAGAACAGGCCAATAAAATCTCTACAACTGACTATTACACTCAAACATAAATAACCAGAGAACAATGCTACAATCAGATACATAACGTCACCACAACATTCAGAGAACTTTCGCCACCAGTTGAAGTGGACGCCTTTCTTATATTTCTGCTTGGTTCCCATTTCCTCAAAAACCTCCCCTGGGAATCATTATGAAATCAATCAGGCTCTTTCTGGAGACAACCAAAAAAGGTCTCGCTCTAGTCTGGGTGAGTTGAGTTCTGCGGTCAGGAAGGCAGAATGGTAATGTTGCCGGAGTGTCCTCCTCATCCTTTCTAATCCTACCAGCAATCTGATTAGACCAACAGGACCTTGTAAAGCTAAACACCTTTAGGATCATCATAACATCAAAGTGTAAGACAGAGCTTCATCTGTGTACATAACTCAGTTTTTTTTTTTTTTGATGGCGACCACTAATTTGAGATGGATTATAAAAATATAGTTCAAATATAGTACCCTCCGTCATCCCAGTGCAAATTCACAATGGTGATATACCCAGCAATGGTGATATACCCACCAATGGTGATATACCCAGCAATGGTTACTTTACCCAGCAATGGTTACTTTACCCAGCAATGGTTACTTTACCCAGCAATGGTTACTTTACCCAGCAATGGTTACTTTACCCAGCAATGGTTACTTTACCATCTGATCTATAAAGAACAGAGTGGCCAAACCGACCACTATGAGGAGGCCTGTTCCAATGTTCGCTCAATTCAACTGTCATCGTTTTGTGTGGCACAGTGTCTGTATGTGTTAACTATGAGTGATGTCTATAGTGAGTGGACACAGTAGTAGGAGTGTGCGCGCATCAGGTAGGGTGCAGAGCAGATGAAGGTCAGAAGTGACATTCCAGGATATTAATAACAACAGGTATGTGTGTAACTGGGAGTAATGTTATCAGTGTGTAAACCCAGTCAGACAGTAGTAGGGTAATTATCACCGCTAGTAATATCTAGCGATCCTCTGGCCACCTTGCTGCCGACCTGGGCCACGGCTCAATCTCAGTCATTGAGCTCCACTGACAGGGAAATAGGGGCAGTGGGGAGGGGGTTAAAAGGGCACCAACATCAGATTCAGGCCACATACAGTAGTATTACATAGCAGTGTCAGTCTGCACATAGGTCCTAACATGTAGGTACCAGGTAGAAGTAAGCTTTTGGTTTTAGGCAGATGAGCAAATATGAAACTGTGTTTGGGATTTTCCTTAGCCGAGTAAGAATGTGTGTGTGTGAGAGAGAACGTGTGTATACTTTTGATAACCGTCTCACTGCAAAAGCAGAAGTGGCACAGACAGTGCTATCCTGCAGTGACAAATCAAATCAAAGTTTATGTCACATACACTGAATACAACAGGTGTAGACCTTACAGTGAAATGCTAACCAATAGTGCAAAAAATGTATTAGGTGAACAATAGGTAAGTAAAGAAATAAAACAACAGTAAAAAGACAGTGAAAAACAGTAGCAAGGCTACATACAGACACAGGTTAGTCAGGCTGATTGAGGTAGTATGTACGTGACTATGCATATATGACGAACAGAGAGTAGCAGTAGCGTAAAGAGGGGTTGGCGGGTGGCGGGACACAATGCAGATAGCCCGGTTAGCCAATGTTCAGGAGCACTGGTTGGTCGGGCCAATTGAGGTAGTATGTACATGAATGTATAGTTAAAGTGAATGTGCATATATGATAAACAGAGTAGCAGCAGCGTAAAAGAGGGGTTGGGGGGGGCACACAATGCAAATAGTTCAGGTAGCCATTTGATTACCTGTTCAGGAGTCTTATGGCTTGGGGGTAAAAACTGTTGAGAAGCCTTTTTGTCCTAGACTTGGCACTCCGGTACCGCTTGCCATGCGGTAGTAGAGAGAACAGTCTATGACTTGGGTGGCTGGGGTCTGACAATTTTTAGGGCCTTCCTCTGACACCGCCTGGTGTAGAGGTCCTGGATGGCAGGCAGCTTAGCCCCAGTGATATACTGGGCTGTACGCACTACCCTCTGTAGTGCCTTGTGGACGGATGCCGAGCAATTGCCGTACCAGGCAGTGATGCAACCATTTAGGATGCTCTCGATGTTGCAGCTGTAGAACCTTTTGAGAATCTCAAGACCCATGCCAAATCTCTTTAGTTTCCTGAGGGGGAATAGGCTTTGTCATGCCCTCTTCACGACTGTCTTGGTGTGTTTGGACCATGATAGTTTGTTGTTGATGTAGACAACCAAGGAACTTGAACCTCTCAACCTGCTCCACTACAGCCCCGTCGATGACAATGGGGGCGTACTCAGTCCTCCTTTTCCTGTAGTCCACAATCATCTCAGTCTTGGTTACGTTGAGGGATAGGTTGTTATTCTGGCATCACCCGGCCAGGTCTCTGACCTCCTCCCTATAGGCTGTCTCGTCGTTGTCGGTGATCAGGCCTACTGTTGTGTCGTCTGCAAACTTAATGATGGTGTTGGAGTTGTGCCTGGCCATGCAGTCGTGGGTGAACAGGGAGTACAGGAGGGGACTGAGCACGCACCCCCTGGGGGGCTCCAGTGTTGAGGATCAGCTTGGCAGATGTGTTGCTACCTACCCTCACCACCTGGGGGCAGCCCGTTAGGAAGTCCAGGATCCAGTTGCAGAGGGAGGTGTTTAGTCCCAGGATCCTTAGCTTAGTGATGAGCTTTGAGGGTACTATGGTGTTGAACGCTGAGCTGTAGTCAATGAATATCATTCTCACATAAGTGTTCCTTTTGTCCAGGTGGGAAAGGGCAGTGTGGAGTGCAATAGAAATTGCATCATCTGTGGATCTGTTTGGGCGGTATGCAAATTGTAGTGGGTCTAGGGTTTCGGGGATAATGGCGTTGATGTGAGCCATTACCAGCCTTTCAAAGCATTTCATGGCTACGGACGTGAGTGCTACGGGTCTGTAGTCATTTAGGCAGGTTGCCTTAGTGTTCTTGGGCATAGGGACTATGGTGGTCTGCTTGAAACATGTTGGTATTACAGACTCAGACATGTTGAAAATGTCAGTGAAGACGCCTACCAGTTGGTCAGCACATGCCCGGAGCACACGTCCTGGTAATCCGTCTGGCCATGCAGCCTTGTGTATGTTGACCTGTTTAAAGGTCTTACTCACATTGGCTACGGAGAGTGTGATCACACAGTCATCCGGAACAGCTGATGCTCTCATGCATGCCTCAGTGTTGCTTGCCTCGAAGCGATTTAGCTCGTCTGGTAGGCTTGTGTCACTGGGCAGCTTGCGGCTGTGCTTCCCTTTGTAGTCTGTTATAGTTTGCAAGCTCTGACACATAAGACGAGCGTCGGAGCCGGTGTAGTGTGATTCAATTTTAACCCTGTATTGACGCTTTGCCTGTGATGGTTCGTCGCAGGGCATAGCAGGATTCCTTGTAAGCTTCCGGGTTAGAGTCCCGCACCTTGAAAGCGGCAGCTCTACCCTTTAGCTCAGTGCGAATGTTGCCTGTAATCCATGGCTTCTGGTTGGGGTATGTACATACAGTCACTGTAGGGATGACGTCCTCGATGCACTTATTGATAAAGCCAGTGACTGATGGGGTGTACTCCTCAATACCATCGGAAGAATCCCGGAACATGTTCCAGTCTGTGATAGCAAAACAGTCCTGTAGTTTAGCATCTGCTTCATCTGACCACTTTTTTATAGACCGAGTCACTGGTGCTTCCTGCTTTAATTTTTGCTTGGAAGCAGGAGGATAGAGTTGTGGTCAGATTTACCAAATGGAGGGCGAGGGAGAGCTTTGTACGCGTCTCTGTTTGTGGAGTACAGATGATCTAGAATTTTTTTCCCTCTGGTTGCACATTTAACATGTTGATAGAAATTTGGTAGAACTGATTTAAGTTTCCCTGCATTAAAGTCTCCGGCCACTAGGAGCGCCGCCTCTGGGTGAGTGGTTTCCTGTTTGCTTATTTCCTTATACAGCTGACTGAGTGCGGTCTTAGTGCCAGCATCTGTCTGTGGAGGTAAATAAACAGCCACGAAAAGTATAGCTGAACTCTCTCTAGGCAAATAGTGTGGCCTGCCCAATATATCACAATATACTCTACTTCAGGCGAGCAAAATCTAGAGACTTCCTCAGATTTCATGTACCAGCTGTTGTTTACAAATATGCACAGACCGCCCCCCCTCGTCTTGCCGGAGTGTGCTGTTCTATCTTGCCGGTGCAGCGTATATCCCGCTAGCTGAATATCCATGTCGTCATTCAGCCACGATTCCATGAAACATAGGATATTACAGTTTTTGATGTCCCCTTGATAGGATATTCGTGATCGTACCTCGTCTAATTTATTGTCCAATGATTGCACGTTGGCGAGTAATATCAATGGTAACGGCAGCTTTCCCACTCGCCTTCTGCGGGTCCTCACGAGGCATCCCGCTCTGTGTCCCCTGTACCTGCATTTCTTCCTCTTGCAAATAACGGGGATGTTGGCCCTGTCGGGTGTTTGGAGAATGTCCTGTGAGTCTTGCTTGTTGAAGAAAAAAATCTTTGTCTAATCCGACGTGAGTGATCGCTGTCCTGATATCCAGAAGCTCTTTTCTGCCATAAGATACGGTTGCAGAAACATTATGTACAAAATAAGTTACAAATCACCCCACATAATAGCACAATTGGTTGGGTGCCCGTAAAACTGCTGCCATTTCTTCCGGCGCCATTTTAAGTGATCTTAGGTACAGTATTACAGCCTATTCATGTTATCATTACAGTTAGTGGTGCTGGTCCCATCTCTATGCCATATGTCATTTCATTAACAGTGGGATAAGGGGGTACTTCAACTGCCATCAATGGATTTCTCATGCAGCATAACCAAGCACACTTCGATTTGACCCTTCCTCGATCCCACTCTCGAATCATACACTGTGTAGTGCTTATTACACACATTCCCTCATCAGTCATCAGTATAGCCTGTCAGGTAGACTAATCTCTTCCTCAGGTTGGGTTATAGTGGTACTGTGTGCCTGTAAAGACACACTCCCTCTGACAGACTGACAGCCGATGACAGAAGAGTAGCTAAAGGCCTGTTTGTAGCCTCTAGTGCATGTGTGTGTGTGTGTGTGTGTGTGTACACATGTTTAACTATACTTGTGGGGACCAGAAGTCCCCAAAAGAATAGTAAACAAACAAAAATTGGACCAACTGGGGACATTTTGTTAGTCCCCACAAGGTCAAATGCTATTTCTAGGGGGTTTAGGATAAAGTGTAGAATTAGTGTTAGATTTAGGAGCTAGGGTTAGTTTTACTCTTAAGGTTAGGTTTTGGGGTTAAGGTTAGGGAAAATAGGATTTTGAATGGGACTGAATTATATGTCCCCACAAAGTTAGCTATACAAGAATGCGTGTGTGTCCAGGCCGTTAATGTGACACTGGAATAACAGTGACTCGACCACTGAATGCTTGGCTATGAAAAGCCAATTAACATTTACGCCTGAGGTGCTGACCTGTTGCACCCTCTACAACCACTATTATTTGACCCTGCTGGTCATCTCAAATAAAATGTTATGGGTCACATATACATGTTTAGCTGATGTTATTGCGGGTGTAGCGAAATGCTTGTGTTTCCAGCTTCAACAGTGCAGTAATATCTAACAAGTAATATCTAAATTTCACAACAATACATACATTTAAAGTGAAGGAATAGAATTAAGAATATATAAATATTTGGACGAGCAATGTCGGAGCGGCATAGACTAAAATACAGCAGAATAGAATATATACATATGAGATGAGTAATGCAAAATATGTAAACATTAAAGTGACTAGTGTTCCAATTATTAAAGTGACCAGTTATCTCAAGTCTATGTACAGTGGGGAGAACAAGTATTTGATACACTGCCAATTTTGCAGGTTTTCCTACTTACAAAGCATGTAGAGGTCTGTAATTTTTATCATAGGTACACTTCAACTGTGAGAGACGGAATCTAAAACAAAAATCCAGAAAATCACATTGTATGATTTTTAAGGAATTAATTTGCATTTTATTGCATGACATAAGTATTTGATACATCAGAAAAGCAGAACTTAATATTTGGTACAGAAACCTTTGTTTGCAATTACAGAGATCATACGTTTCCTGTAGTTCTTGACCAGGTTTGCRCACACTGCAGCAGGGATTTTGGCCCACTCCTCCATACAGACCTTCTCCAGATCCTTCAGGTTTYGGGGCTGTCGCTGGGCAATACGGACTTTCAGCTCCCTCCAAAGATTTTCTATTGGGTTCAGGTCTGGAGACTGGCTAGGCCACTCCAGGACCTTGAGATGCTTCTTACGGAGCCACTCCTTAGTTGCCCTGGCTGTGTGTTTCGGGTCGTTGTCATGCTGGAAGACCCAGCCACGACCCATCTTCAATGCTCTTACTGAGGAAAGTAGGTTGTTGGCCAAGATCTGGCGATACATGGCCCCATCCATCCTCCCCTCAATACGGTGCAGTCGTCCTGTCCCCTTTGCGGAAAAGCATCCCCAAAGAATGATGTTTCCACCTCCATGCTTCACGGTTGGGATGGTGTTCTTGGRGTTGTACTCATCCTTCTTCTTCCTCCAAACACGGCGAGTGGAGTTTAGACCAAAAAGCTATTTTTTTTTGTCTCATCAGACCACATGACCTTCTCCATTCCTCCTCTGGATCATCCAGATGGTCATTGGCAAACTTCAGACGGGCCTGGACATGCGCTGGCTTGAGCAGGGGGACCTTGCGTGCGCTGCAGGATTTTAATCCATGACGGCGTAGTGTGTTAATGGTTTTCTTTGAGACTGTGGTCCCAGCTCTCTTCAGGTCATTGACCAGGTCCTGCCGTGTAGTTCTGGGCTGATCCCTCACCTTCCTCATGATCATTGATACCCCACGAGGTGAGATCTTGCATGGAGCCCCAGACCGAGGGTGATTGACCGTCATCTTGGAACTTTTTCCATTTTCTAATAATTGCGCCAACAGTTGTTGCCTTCTCACCAAGCTGCTTGCCTATTGTCCTGTAGCCCATCCCAGCCTTGTGCAGGTCTACAATTTTAGCCCTGATGTCCTTCCACAGCTCTCTGGTCTTTGCCATTGTGGAGAGGTTGGAGTCTGTTTGATTGAGTGTGTGGACATGAATCTTTTATACAGGTAACGAGTTCAAACAGGTGCAGTTAATACAGGTAATGAGTGGAGAACAGGAGGGCTTCTTAAAGAAAAACTAACATGTCTGTGAGAGCCGGAATTCTTACTGGTTAGTAGGTGATCAAATACTTATGTCATGCAATAAAATGCAAATGAATTACTTCAAAATCATACAATGTGATTTTCTGGATTTTTGTTTTAGATTCCGTCTCTCACAGTTAAAGTGTACCTATGATTAAAAAAATGATAGACCTCTACATGCTATGTAAGTAGAAAAACCTGCAAAATCGGCAGTGTATCAAATACTTGTTCTCCCCACTGTATATAGGGAAGCAGCCTCTAAGGTGCTAGTGATGGCTATTTAACAGTCTGATGGCCTTGAGATTGAAGCTGTTTTTCAGTCTCTCGGTTCCAGCTTTGATGCACCTGTACTGATCTCACCTTCTGGATGATAGCGGTGTGAACAGGCAGTGGCTCAGGTGGTTGTTGTCCTTGATGATCTTTGTAGGTGTCCTGGAGGGCAGGTAGTTTGCCCCTGGTGATTCGTTGTGCAGACCACAAAACCCTCTGGAGTGCCCTGCGGTTTCGAGTGGTGCCATTGCAGTACCAGGTGGTAATACAGCCCGACAGGATGCTCTCAATTGTGCATCTGTAAAAGTTTGTGAGGGTTTTAGGTGCCAAGCCAAATTTCTTCAGCCTCCTGAGGTTGAAGAGGCTGTTGCGCCTTCTTCACCACACTGTGTGTGGGTGGACAATTTCAGTTTGTCAGTGATGTGTACGCCAAGGAACTTGAAGCTATCCACCTTCTCCACTGCGGTCCCGTCGATGTGGATAGTGGGGTGCTCCCTCTGCTGTTTCCTTAAGTCCACGATCAGCTCCTTTGTTTTGTTGACGTTGAGTGAGAGGTTATTTTCCTGGCACCACACTCCGAGGGCCCGCACCTCCTCCCTGTAGGCTGTCTCGTCATTGTTGCTAATAAGGCCTACTACTGTTGTGTCGTCTGCAAACTTGATGATTGAGTTGGAGGCATGCGTGGCCACGCAGTCATGGGTGAACAGGGAGTACAGGAGTGGGCTGAGCATGCACCCTTGTGGGGCCCCTGTGTTGAGGATCAGCGAAGTGGAGGTGTTGTTTCCTACCTTTACCACCTGGGGGCAGCCCATCAGGAAGTCCAGGACCCAGTTGCACAGGGTGGGGTTCAGAACCAGGGCCCCAAGCTTAATGATGAGTTTGGAGGGAACTATGGTGTTAAAGGCTGAGTTATAGTCAATGAACAGCATTCTTACATAGGTATTCCTCTTGTCCAGATGGGCAAGGGCAGTGTGATGGCATCGTCTGTGGATCTATTGGGCCTGTAAGCAAATTGAAGTGTGTCTCGGCTGTCAGGTAAGATAGAGGTGATATGATCCTTGACTAGTCTCTCAAAGCACTTCATGATGACAGAAGTGAGTGCTACGGGGCGATAGTCATTTAGTTCAGTTACCTATTCTTTCTTGGGTACAGGAACAATGGTGGACATCTTGAAGAACGATCTGGTCTTAATGGCCATATACTCTTATAATCCCCACCCAGCACAGCCAGAAGAAGACTGGCCACCCCTCAGAGCCTGGATCCTCTTTAGGTTTCTGCTTTTCTAGGGAGTTTTTCCTAGCCACTGTGTCTCTACATCTACATTGCTTGCCGTTTGGAGTTTTAGGCTGGGTTTCTGTATAAGCACTTTGTGACATCTGCTGATGTAAAAAGGTTTTTATAAATACATTTGATTTACATGAGTACAATATGCTCTAATAACTTTTCTGCAACGTTATGCCAATGTTCATGACATTACCTCATGATAACAAGGCTGATGGAATGTTGCCAACTGTAATTTAGTATCAGATTGCGTATGATGGACTGGAACTCCCCTGCTACTACGTCCAAACGCATGAGAATAATGCAATGATCTATTTTCTACTCCAGGTTATGAGGATGGATTATGGTCGCTCTGTTATAATGTAAACTATAAACTAGAGCCAATAAGTTGACTCCTCACTGAAATGGTCAAGGACACAACTAAACACACATGAATCATGTATGACGCGTTGTGCAATCCTAAACACATGCACATAAGGGGTAAACACAAAGACTAGGATTTACTGTCAAACCCATTGACAGCCCTTACTTATTAAGCTTGCCTGAAAACCCAACATTGAATTGCATTGAATTCTACATCAGGCAGAATTGAGCATTTGAATCAGGAAACTTTCTTCTCGGGACATCGCATGCTTCGGGTGATAGAAATCTGAATGCACTACCAGGGCTTTGAAAAGTTGATGGAATAATAGTTTCCTGTGGATATTGTCTCACATTACTACCGCCAAAAGGCCCAACCACATGAACAACCGGTAAAGTAAATTAAAATATACTTGTATTCAACATTCTGGCATGTAGAGGTCGTGAGAGGAAACTTTCCTGATTCAAATGCTCATTTCTTCCCGACGTAGAATTCAACGCAATTCAACTTCGGGTTTCCAGGCAATTACTAAGATAAATCCATTGATCTGTCAGTAGGTTAATTGCTGCAGTGCGCAGTCATGCATGGCCCAGCCCATCTATACTGAACAAAAATATAAACAAAGTGTTGGTCCCATGTTTCATGAGCTGAATTAAAAGATACCAGACATTTTCCATTTGTGCACACATTTCTTTATGTCCCTGTTAGTGAGCATTTCTCATTTGCCAAGATAATCCATGCACCTGACAGGTGTGACATATCAAGAAGATGATTAAACAGCATGATCATTACACACCTTGTGCTGTGGACAATAAAGGGCAGTCATGCGGTGGGGTTGTGTATTGGGCTGGTATACGCTACAGACAACGAACATAATTGCTTTTTATCTATGGCAATTTGAATGATCCGTTTTAAAGGATACACAGGTGCATATCTGTATTCCCAGTCATGTGAAATTCATAGATTAGGGCCTAATTAATTAATAAAAATTTACTGATTTCCTCATATGAACTGTAACTCAGTAAAATCTTTTATATTCGTGCATGTTACGTTTCTATTTTTCTTCAGTATAAAATACTGGAGTTAATAGCGTGACTGCTCGTTGTATGACAGCCTACCATAGAAACTTTGTCCATGATTGGCTGCGGTGAGTGTGACACCGAAAAGGGAATAGTACGGTTCTGGGAAATAATATGGGAATTTCCACGACATCTTCCGGACAAAATTCAAAGGAAAGGGCAGCGTGCTGTTCCGTCATTGTTTGACATAAACATACAGACCGGGGGCATTTATAGTAGTAGCCTTGTTGGAGCATTATGGCCATACTATCTATAATGGCCCACATTTCGTTGCCTACGCACAATACTGAACATCTGTCCCAGCCAAAGCTGATTCTCCGCATCGAGAAAAGCTTAGTCGTGCGCTAGACACGGCATGTCCATAAAATTCTCCATCATTGTCATGTTCATGTGTCTGGAATTGAAACTTCTTAATTCAAACAAACTCCACACATCAAGTTATCGCTTACACAGAATACAAAACCCTTCCGTCTCCAATAGACTACCTGAATTCCAAAAATCCATGCATTTTGTCGGGACTGCTGGGCGCAGGAGCGGAAGAGATTCAGAAGAATTATACGGCATTGTCTATTCTTACCTGCTTCCACCGTATCTGATAAGTCGTAGTTAGATGCTGTCCTGGGGTATTCTTTGAGTTTCCTGGCGCTGAGGTTCAAAAACCCGGAGTTCGCTCCTTCTTCCAACGCTCTTTCCAAGCCGCGGTTGGGAGGCAGGTTATTGCCACTGATGTTACTTTGTATCGAGGCAGAAGCGAGCTGGGAATGGGGACGAGGGTCTGGTCCCAACGTCGCCATATTAGCCCCTGCTTTATTTAAAAGAAATTCTCTGCAACGACTGTATCCAAGCACAAACTATGGGAGAGACTCCAACGGTTTGCGATTTCCTCTTCGACTGCCTCCGCTCCCACTGCGACTGCGCTATTTACAGTACTACATTGAACTCTAGCCAGACCAACGGCATACTGGTAAATTTGGATTTTGCGACCCCTGCTGACGAAACATAAAACTTCCATAATTTATCTTCAAGACCTACTATGACATGACTATCTGTACCCTAGCCTACCTATGTAGTTCATATGAACTGAGTGATACAGAACAATAACACATCTTAGGGATTCAGTCACAGTGAGTATGGGTTTTGAATGATTGAAAGGCCTGCACAATAACTTTACAGAATTACAATTACAGAAAAACTTTTCATACCATTCATTTCATGTTATATCTTGGATGAGGATTCCTGGAGTTCGTTGAGTCTGATAGAGAGAGAAACAGAGAGAGAGCGAGAGAGAGGGAAACACACACAGAGAGACAGAGAGAGAGAGGCCTCACTGCCAATGAGAGTGCTGAGTCAAACGCTTGAATAACCTGCTTGCATCAGCAGATATACTGATCACCATGGGGGCTACACAATAAACACACATACACACTGACACAAACACACATAAAGTGAGAGAGACAAACAGAGAGGCAGAGATATATGCCTTCAGATACAGAACCGAAAGAAGACAGTGAGTGAGAGTGGTGGAGTGACAGACTCGTCTCTGTTTTGTCATACCTCACTTCTCATCCTGTCATCTTTCAGTCTGGTTACATCTGGAGTTAGTAAAGGCTTCTGGAATTCTATTCCAGACTAATCCTGCTTAAGAGAAATAGCCTATAGTTCTACTATTCCCAATATTCATGACAGTGTGACTATTTATTTTCAGGGCCTGAAAAGCCAGTCCACATCTTCATGTCACTTCCCACTGGGCACACACTGGTTGAATCAACGTTGTTTCCAAGTCATTTCAATGAAATTACGTTGAACCAATGTGGAATAGACATTGAATTGACGTCTGTGCCCAGTGGGTTATTTGTCACTTTCATCCCCTTACTTCATCTTCTATTATTATCAGATAAGTACAATGCAAATAAATGGATACTCCTGATAGTTCCTCTTTTCTGTTCAAGCTGCATTCTGCAGTGACACAGGGTTCGATAGGCTTAAGGCTGATTTCTGCAACATTTTCATGCTGAACAAAGCATTACTTGCCGCTGCAGGGAACCTATCAGGACTTGACCCAAACATTAATAAGGAAGACTATTACATATGGATTAGGTTCAATCTATTTCTTTGTGCATGAAAACTCAATTCGCACCAGAGATGTGTGAGCTGTTGGAATTAATGTGTATAAGATTTAGTAGGCCTACTTGTCAAGTCAAACATATAATAATATGTAGTTCTGAGACACTTCTTGGAGTTTGAGCCTTTGACCTTTGATAAAACATTTATTACACAAAGACATAGCTCACTCGCTATTTGAACTTGGAGTTTGGAAATTCAGAGCTTATTTAAAAATAGCTTATTTATCTAAAGTTATCATTCACTTCATCATTTGTTGAGGAACACCCACAGAGAGGCTTCTTGCGTCTGGTTTGAAAAGGGCATTCATTTACCACAGAAATTTCAACCCAACATTAAATACAGGAAGTAAAGATATCCTCCAACCCACTCCTTGCTCAACAAGTTGACCGTTTTACAGCTGTGTTATTTCAGATGTCATACGACAAAAAGACTCAGGTTCAACCATGTCCTTCATTTTGGAATCATACAAAATGGTGAGTACTTTATAGTTTGACAGAGTATGAAATAGTTTCAGAGATTCTAAAGGGGATCACATCTGTGATTGTTCTGATGGTTTCAATACTACTTGTAGGTGTATCTTAACTTCAGTATAAATATAGGTTTGATGTCCCCATTGATATATTGTTCATTTGTAATATTCTAATGACAGTAAAAAAAATCTAAATATCCAAGTGATTATTATTAGAATAATTCTGTATAATTTCAGAAGCTCTACAAAGTCAATGTCCTTCATGTACATCCGTCAGTCAAACAGTGAGCTCTGACCTGCACTTGATTGTCCAACTCTAATATGGACTCACAGGATATCAAAAAGGTTGGTGTTCATGTGGAAATATCCCCCTTCACAATAGAGATATGGTTGTAATATTAATATATTTTACAACTTTTTATTGTATCTGCCTTAATGGGAAAGTGTCATATGAAGTCAAATCATCTGTCAAATGAACTTGTATTGTTGGAGATGAGAATATATTCTGTGAATACTAACTCAAACAATGCCACCATGCAAGTCTTATACATTTCAAGTTGGTCTGAATATATATTTTCTGCTGGTAGTTTCCATTCAGGAAGTATAACAAGAGCAGTTGTCTTGAAGGAAATTGAGGTATAACTGCGTTCATAGAAAATCTCTCTCTCTCTGTGTGAAGGTGGTCAGTCGAGGCACTGCCTCTCCTCTACGGAAGTCAAACTATGTGAGCTGGTATGTGGACACTGTCCCCGCATCCCCCTATCTAAGTCCACCACACGGACACTGCACCGACACAGAAAGCAGCGGGGAAGAAAAGAGCACAGAGCAGTCCTCTCATGATGATGATGATGATGAAGGACACTTTAAGAGTAATGAAGCACCAGGGAGTTACTCAAACAGGGAGGACCCCTCTCTGCTGACCCCAGGTGATGACCAATATCACCTGCCCAGAAGTAGCCCCGTTATCTCCCGCAGGAGGAAGTCCTTAACATGGCATGGAGATACAGGGCTGTCTCTGTCTGCATTGCCCCCTACTACTGTGGCCCCTCTGGGTCTTAGTAGTGACCCCCCATCAACATCTGACCGACATCATCTTCATCTTACTGAGCCCCCACTGGCAGCAGAGAGGTCAACTGGTACTGTAAAGGCAGAGTCTACCCCCTGTCCCTGTCCTGCTATATCTCAGTCAGATAAGCCACGCTGTGTCTCCATCTCTGCCAACCTGAACCGCCTGCTTACCAGCGGGCTCCATCTGCCCTTCAGGGGCTCCCAGGGGCCAGGGCTGGACCAGGAGGAGGGTCCCCGACTACGCTCCACCTCTGATGCCCATCCACAATTAGGTAACCTTTTCAGCTGTCCTGATATGGTAGACTTTACAGGTCTTTACAGGTGCAGAGGGAAAATAAGAAAGTGAGAACTCAAGGTTCCTTATGTCTAGTTCACTGATTGATATGTTTTTTCATTGTGCTTTGACATTAAAGTGCCTATTAAGGATAAAAGATCAAGTGATATTACACACTGCTCTGCAGACATTATCAAGACTGGCTGTGACCTGGACAAGGTAAAGTACCCTCTCTGAAACATATTTGATTATTTATATTTGCTTATTTATATTTTGTTTATTTTTGAAGCATCTACAGTGCCTTCGGAAAGTATTCAGACCCCTTGACTTTTTCCACATCTTGTTAAATTACAGCCTTGTTCCAAAATGGATAAAATCTTTTTTTCCCTCAGCAATCTACACACAATACCCCAAAATGACAACACGAAAACCGTTTTTTCGAAATTTTTGCTAATTTATTGAAAATAAAAACAGAAATACCTTATTTACATAAGTATTCAGACCCTTTGCTATGAGACTCGAAATTGAGCTCAGGTGCATCCTGTTTCCATTGATCATCCTTGAGATGTTTCTACAACTTGATTGGAGTCCACCTGTGGTAAATTCAATTGATTGGACATGATTTGGAAAGGCACACACCTGTCTATATGAGGTCCCACAGTTGACAATGTATGTCAGAGCAAAAACTAAACCGTGAGGTTGAAGAATTGTCCGTAGAGCTCTGAGACAGGATTGTGTCGAGGCACAGATCTGGGGAAGGGTACCAAAACATTTCTGGAACATTGAAGGTCCCCAAGAACACATTGACCTCCATCATTCTTAAATTGAATAAGTTTGGAACCACCAAAACTCTTCTTAGAGCTGGGCACCTGGCCAAACTGAGCAATCGGGGGAGAAGGATGGTCACTTTGACAGAGCTCTAAAGTTCCTCTGTGGAGATGTGAGAACCTTCCAGAAGGACAACTAACTCTGCAGCACTCCACAATCAGGCCTTTATTGTAGAGTGGCCAGATGGAAGTCACTCCTCAGTAAAAGGCACATGACAGCCTGCTTGGAGTTTGCCAAAAGGCAGCTAAAGTCTCTCAGACCATGAGAAACAAGATTATATGGTCTGATGAAACAAAGATTGAACTGTTTGGACTGAATGCCAAGCGTCACATCTGGAGGAAACCTGGCACCATCCCTATGGTGAAGCATGGTGGTGGCAGTATCATGCTGTGGGGATGTTTTTCCGCGGCCGGGACTGGGAGACTATTCAGGATCGAGGCAAAGATGAATGGAACAAAGTAAAGAGAGATCCTTGATGAAAACCTGCTCCAGAGCGCTCAGGACCTCAGACTGGGACGAAGGTTCACCTTCCAACAAGACAACAACCTAAGCACACAGCCAAGACAATGCAGGAGTGGCTTCGGGATAAGTCTCTGAATGTCCTTGAGTGACCCAGCCAGAGCCCGGACTTGAACCCGATCGAACATCTCTGGAGAGACCTGAAAATGGCTGTGCAGCAATGCTCCTCATCTAACCTGACAGAGCTTGAGAGGATCTGCAGAGAAGAATGGGAGAAACTCCCCAAATACAGGTGTGCCAAGCTTGTAGCATCATACCCAAGAAGACTCAAGGCTGAAATCGCTGCCGAAGGTGCTTCAACAAAGTACTGAGTAAAGGGTCTGAATACTTATGTAAATGTGATATTTCATTATTTTAGTTTTTATATATACATTTGCAAAAATGTCTAAACCTGTTTTTGCTTTGTCATTATGGGGGTTACATCCTTAGAATAAGGCTGTAACATAACAAAATGTGGAAAAGGTCAAGGGGTCTGAATACTTTCCAAATGTACAATATGAACTCTGACATTATGCTTTATGCCTGGTGTGTAGGAGAATGCTCATTTCATAGTGGTAGACATGGTGCTGGAGGCCTTGGAGGGGGTGAAGTGGGCTGTGAGTCTGAGTCAGAAGAGCTGTGGGGCTATGGGGAACCATACAGAGGCCTCAGAGGACTCAGGGGCCCAAATCTGCATCCACCCCTCAAAGACACACTCTCTTGTTTCCACTGACAGCGGATATGAAGGTAGGGAGCAAGAGGATGTAGTAATGGAAGAGGGCTTTAAAATAGTAATGAATTGTCATGAAATTGTCAGTAACATTTTGGACAAGATCATCTTGAATGCTTTCCTTTCATTGCCAACCAATGTTCTTGGTGTGTAGAGAATTTATATAAACACAACCAACCCACCCGGTCATATCAGATGCGTGGTCATAGAGGATTTAGATAGACAGCCATTTAGGGGTGTGGGAGACAA
This sequence comes from Salvelinus sp. IW2-2015, assembly GCF_002910315.2. Lineage (NCBI taxonomy): Eukaryota > Metazoa > Chordata > Actinopteri > Salmoniformes > Salmonidae > Salvelinus > Salvelinus sp. IW2-2015. The sequence goes on from NC_036839.1 coordinate 29,693,680, forward strand.
GGTCCTGACAGAGAAGGATGTGTCAGTGGGACCATGTGAGAGAAGAGTGTTCTCTGAGTTAATGTTTTTCATATCACCTCTGTTTGCATTGTAGGTTGCGGCGCAAACAATAGACCAATAACCAGAGGCGCTAATATGTCCTTTAAAAGGTAGAAACAAACAAACAGCTACAACCATCACACCTCTGATTAACTGTCATAGTATTCATCATAGTCTTCATACAACAGCCTACAAAATCATTCCTATTCATCTTGAGTCTTGTTCTTACCCCCATTATGTCCATACTCAGTTCCCTGGGTTTTCCCATAATGCGCTGCTCTGCTGAGGGCCTAGCCCAGCAGCTGGTGTGTGACTTCAGGAAGCAGTGGTTTCCCACACAGGAGCTGAAACGTGGCCGTCAGAGCATCAGAACCTCGCTGCAGGAAGTGAGAATCACTGTGGTTACAAAATGTGCCCCTGCAGTCAAACACACAAATACAAAAGCACATTTTAACAGGCATACTTTTTGTTGACAGTTCTATTCCGGCTAACTGGAAAATTGCAAAAGAGTAGATTTGTGAAATATCGTCACTGACACGAGGAATGACTGTGAAATGGAAATGACTTCAATAGGATGTTTACACCAGACAGGAAGAGTGTTTACCAATCAATGTAGCAATTTGACTGATTGTCCTACTCAATCCCCAGCTTCCTGGTGGGGTTTGTATGGTGAGTGATGTCCGTCTTAGTCTGAGTGAGGAGATCAGACAGAGAACCAGGATGAGGGGAACTCTGAACTGGGCCCCGCCCCGGTTCCAGATCATCTTCAGCGTCCACCCCACCCAGAGGTCAGTATAGTGTCACACTGACTTCACTGATGATGACTATTCCTACAGGGGATGGGCGTGTGCAAAAGTTTAACATTATTCTCATTGTGTCATGGTATTACTCCCTTTCACTCTCTGTACAATACATTTGTTCTCTTCATTTGTATGTGAATCAATCTGCAATAAAAAGCAATAATTCTGTCTCCTGCCCAGGCGCAGTGAGGTTGTTGCCTCCCAGCACTTCCTCTGTGCAGGCTGTGGAACTGAAATAGAACCCAGTAAGTACTACTCTAGTCCAGGGAGCTGGACACTCTGGGTGATCCACCTGGAGCCACAGCAAGCCCTTTAATGTCAAAACTGAGGCAGAGCTCTGTACATATTTCCTTTGCTGTGTGGCGCTCTGAGTTTTCATGTTTCTGGGTGGTTGTGGAGGAATTCTCTGACGTGTGTGACTGGATGATTTACGGAGCTCACCTGCTGTATATTACCTGTGAGAGGAACACACACACTTCATACAGTCTCACTCTTTCTCACACACACACACACACACACACACACACACACACCTGTCTCTTATACACATCTAGATGTGTATAAGAGACAGCACACACACACACACACACACACACACACACACACACACACACACACACACTGCAGGGCTTTCACTGACAGAGGCCTGCTGGTCTGCTAGGAGATTATGTTGTTGTTATGGTTGAAGATCCAAGTTTAACTGTAGCCTTTTTACTCCACCTCGTGAATTAATTTCTGAACTAAACAAAAATCATACAGTGTTGCAGTTATCAAAGCCTTAGTATGATCTATCCTGTTGCTTTCTACATTATACATTATATGAAAATCAGTCCATCTAGATAGCATTGCTCTCATACCTCAGGATACATCAAGAAGCTGCGCTACTGTGAATACCTGAGCAAGTACTTCTGTGACTGTTGCCATGGCGGTGCTGAGTCTGTGATCCCAGGCCGGGTGCTGACCCAGTGGGACTTTGGAAGGTACCCAGTCAGTGATTTTTCCAAGCAGCTGCTGGACTCTGTGTGGCACCAGCCTCTCTTCGACCTGACCTGTGTTGGCAAGACCCTTTACAGCAGGGTGAGAGAACTGGACAGGTTCCGGGTAAGTAGACTCCTATAGGAGCTATAGGAGCTAAGATGCTGTATACATGGTTTCAACTAGTCTGGGGTCAGTTCTTATTATTGTGCTTGAGTGCGGTGTGACTGTCGACTGAGAATATAAACTGGGCAGGTCAGTGGTTTAGGTTCAAGCTAATAGCTGCAGGTTTATAGACAATGAGAGATATGGTCTGGGATCAGTTTTACAGCAGTGGTGAATCCTCTTCTTCAGCAGTGTCTGGGGTGCTCATGTCTGTACGAAGAGGAAACTCAGAATAGGGATCTCGGAGTCACTGGGAGAATGTGGATTAGTCTGTGTCTTTGATTAGTTCTCTAATGTTCAGTGGTGACATGCAGGGAATGTTGCCAAGGCAAATCCTCACACACATATTGATTACATTAACACTCTTTTCCCCTCCCTAGGACCTGCAGGAGCAACTACTAGGCATTAAGAGACTGCTGAAAGCATGCAGATTATCTGAGGGGTAAAGACATCCACCTAATGATTCTCCCTTCACCACTCTCTCTCACACTCTACTTTCTCATGCCAACCTCTCCACCACACATGTCACTTTTCGCCTTATTTAGAGATAAACTGCATCAATCTGTTGGCTGTTGGTTGCAGACAGCAACCTTCCAAGTATTAATCAATTGAGCCATAACTCGCTGTACAGATGAAGTTAAGAACGTTTTTATCTGGACAGATAAAAGGTTATGATCTAGCCTGGGTATTGATTTAGATTTATTATGAATAAATCTAAACCCCCCCCCCCCCCCCCCCCCCCCTTGTGCTGTTGTTATCATGCTCAGGGTCCTGAAGGAGTTTGAGCAGCTTCCTGATCACCTGACACAAGAGCCACACCTGTTCTCCATGGATGACCTCCTGAGGGTTAAACGGGGTCAGCTGGTGCCGCTGGCCAGGGCTGTGCTCCGGGTGGCCATCGCCCATGTGGAGAACTGTCAGGTATATCCACCAGTTGCAAAATCACAGATGGACAAATAAAGTTATATTCTAATATCTTGACTTCACCTATAACCTCAGTAGTTATGCAGTGTTCAATTGTTGAGACTAAGATCTGTTGCGTTTTACCCCAGGTCTGCCTGGCTAGAGGCTTCATCTGTGAGTTCTGCAAGCAGAAGGATGTGTTATTTCCCTTCCAGAGTGAGACCTGCACACGCTGTCAAGGCAAGTGTTTTTCTGATATGACAGAGACAACCCGCTCTTCACCTTGACTTTTTTTTAAAAATCCATATAAATCTGATAACGATGCATCTCTCTCGTTTTAGTGTGCAAGGCCTGTTTCCACAAAGACTGCTTCAGAGATGAGGAGTGCCCTAAATGTGCACGGATCCAATGTCGAAAAAAGCAGATGAACACGACCTGCCTCTAGAGTACATGTTGGAAGTGTGGGAAAATATCCTCACATTGTTACATGTGTTTGTCTTTTGAATCTGAATACAGAGTATTCCAAATAATAAAATGCTGTGCATTAAAATGTAACAGTATAATGTATATTTGAATTGACTAAGCATGTCACATGAAAGGAGCAGGTACTGAGTCAGGTACGGACCCTCCCCATTTTACCAAGAAGAGAAGATGCTGCTTAGACCAAATATCAGAATGGGTTTTATGAATCTGAGGGTTAGTGTGTTTATCTGTCATTTTCGGAATTACAGTACTGTACCTTCTGCTCAGTATTACAACAAAAAATGTGGAACATAGCGACATCTGTTGGACATTTGAGTGAATCACCTCACATTCTAATGGCCATAAAACAATGCCATGCACTGATGTCAGAGTGATATAATTTCTACCTCTATTCACTCATTATGCCGTATCCCAGGACTGTAACATTTGTATTGGGTGAAGTGGCTTAAAGCAGTCTGCTGACTAACCCCAGTTGACATGCCCTGATATCAAGCTTTGAAATATCATCCACTTTACAATTGACATTGTCTTGTAACTATCACAATAAGACATGTCACCTACTGTATATTGAAGGATGAAAGGTCCAAAAGTATTGTCAGAAGTGGGATTCGAACCCACGCCTCCATGCAGAGACCAGAATGCTCCTTTCCAGGAAGGATTTTCACCTTGAGTCTGGCGCCTTAGACCGCTCGGCCATCCTGACAACTCTGAGAAGTGAGCGAAAACAGAGCATCTATTCATTCAACGATCAGTGATTATCGAGATAATTTCTTAAAGTTAATAATTTTCATGATAGCTACAGTATATTTTCACAGCCAAAATACGTGAACATTACGATATCGCTAGCTAACCATTTCCTTTTTGTTAGCAAATCTAGCTAGCTAGTTAGCATTTTGTTTGGAAATAGCTACCGTTAGCTAGATAACGTACTACTAGTGATATTGCAAACATACATATAACATATACACTGGAAATTAAGAAATAATATATTATAATAACTTAAGTTGTAGAACAACATTTTATTTGGTATGATGTATGCATTGTCAGTGGTTGAGCTTAGTTTAAAATCAATATTATTCAAGATATGTCACTTCATCGCCTTAGCTCTTAAGAGTTGATAAATTGTCGTTGGTTGCTGTTTTTTACTTTTTTTGTCCCCGAAAAAAAATTATTGTCAGAAGTGGGATTTGAACCCACGCCTCCATTCGGAGACCAGAAACCCCATTACTATGGAAGGTTGAACCTTGAGTCTGGCGCCTTAGACCACTCGGCCATCCTGACAACTGAATTTTTAAGAGAGCAATATTACTTATAAACATAAATATAGCAGCAGCCATTTTAGATCTTAGGTAATAATTAGATTTGTTCGGGTTCTAGGTTCGCTACACAGTTTACTGTTCATTAAACACGTACCAATATTTACACATTTGTTATTTTAGCTGTATTTAACTAAAGACAGAGGTTTGCGTTACCCCATGTGACTGTGTTTTCCCCACCCGCATTGGACGACGTAACGAGTCATTCTTATGAAACGTAAAAAGAGGCGTGTTTTGTCTAGTGTTGTTATGCAACGTTACAGTAGCTATATAACTCTACTTAAAATAATTATCCAGCTAACTAGCTAGCTATCTAAAGATGTCGTTTTACAGAAGTGCCGTTTGGTTCGTTAAAGGACTTCAAGAATACACAAAGTGAGTATCGGTTTTTGCTTGCTAGTGTTGCACAAAAATAGAAGGTTGGAATTTTAGAGGTTTGAGTGACTAACAGGCACACATGCCTTCAAAGTACATATTGATGTTACGAAAGAATCCATGTATGTTAGTTAGTAGTCATACAATTACTATGCTGACAACCTCAATATAACTGCCTTTACTTTGTCTTTTTAAACATGTGTTTGCTTTATTTTATCTCAGTTCCTTAATCACCATTAATCTTATGTTGAGATATTTTTATTTTGTTCAACAGAAGCGGATATGAAGCAGCAGCTAAGCAGTTTAATACTGGGGACCTGGACGTGAACCTGAGTGGCAGGTCTTTTGTAATCACTGGGGCCAACAGCGGCATTGGAAAAGCTACAGCCCATGAAATAGCCAAAAGAGGTAAGGCAAAGGCAATGCCCTATGAGTGTTTAAAACAACAATGAATATGGTTTTCACTAATCTGTAATATAACTGTTGCCCATTGTTTGTACACATTTTTAGATTCCATTACAGTGAGTGAAAGGCTAGTTGATGATTAACAGTAGATTTATGAGTGCTAGTAGGTGTGCCAGATGGCAACTAACCTCAAGGTGAGGTCTCAGAGGTTTATATAGAGACTCACAGACCAATCATGAGGACAATATGGTGTTCAACTCCTCAGGTGGCTGATCATTAGTTGTGAGAAGGGGTTCTTTGAGGTCACTATAGTTTACCCAGTGTTTGATATAGGGTTGTGGTTTTATTGCAGGAGGGATTGTCCACCTGGTGTGTCGTAACAAGGAACGGGCACAGGAGGCGAAAGAGGAGATAGTGGAACATAGTAAAAACCAGGTAACGAGGACTGAATGACACAAAGAAAGAATCAGTACAGAAAGAAACCCCACACACGTTTATTCATGCCCAGCAACTGTCTGGTGAGGGATGAAGAGCAAGCCATTGAGTAAATTGTGAACAGCTTTGTTCATGGGGTCACAATGTGGCATATTCATGGAGTCATCATGAGTTCGGTGCTGCACAGATTAGCTAGGCTAATCTAACAATGATAAGGATCTTTTATGCTCAGTTGGGTGGAAGTTGAGGTGATTTACAGATGAGATGATCTGATTCCTGCCTTGCTTAGACTGATTAATGTGGCCAAGCACTTAGTCAAACAGAAACAGAGGATGGTTTGATAGTTCCTGCACAGTCATGTCTGGGGGTTGTTACGCCTCTGGTTTGGTAGAAAAGTAACACTGCTGTGTCTATACTCAAGTCCCCGGCTCACACTCCCTAAATTCCATGTTTGGCTTCTTTGTGAGCAAATTTGAATACTGTAATCAATCTTTCCAACTGCCAGCGTAATAGTTCAGAATCAGACTTAATGTGGTTCTGTTTCTTTTTCTTTTACATTTTCTTTGTCTCTGCAGAATGTCCATGTTCACATAGTTGACATGTCTAGTGCAAGACAAGTGTGGGAGTTTGCAGAGAGCTTCTCAAAAAGCAACAGCATTCATGTACTGGTAAGGTATCTGTTAGGTGGGTGAATCATCTCCAAGCCCCACACATGGGTTAGTCCATTGAATAGATTAAAGGGTTGATGGGCTGCTAGTTTGAATAGGATGATATATGAATGATTCAATATGAGCGATTGGGTATGATTCAACATGAGTGATTAGATTAATTGAATTAATTCAATACAAGTGTATTAATTATGATTCTTTCTCCCCCAGATCAACAATGCAGGGTGTATGGTAAACCAGAAAGAGCTGACAGAGGAAGGTGTAGAGAAGAACTTTGCTACTAACACTCTCGGTAAGTAAGATCAACCCAAGGGCAGTAGTCACGTCTCATTGGAAACAATGCACACCACTTACTTATATAGGTTGATATGTTTTCTCACAATGTTCTTCCTCATCATTACTGTTCACTTGGTTAGGTACCTTCATCCTAACCACAGCGTTGATACCAGCCCTGAAACAGGCACAGGACCCACGAGTGGTGAGTATTGTCCTCCATTAGTTCTGTTTGTGTTTGTATTAATGTCTAATTGACCAGCAGAGGGCCTAGTGTGTCTGAACAAATGCATCAAAGGAATCTATTACATATTACAAAAACAACAAAAGGCCATGTTCCATCTGTCTAGCAGTCTAACAGCCCATATCGTCATGATGATAATCACCCCTCTCCTCCAGATCACAGTGTCTTCAGGGGGCATGCTGGTCCAGAAGATGAATGTAGACGACCTGCAGTCTGAGAAGGGGACGTTCGACGGCACTATGGCCTACGCTCAGAATAAAGTTAGGACATGGTGCATCTCTACTTACCCCTGAGCAAATGCATTATCTAGCCTATGACTGCAAAATAAAACTGTAAAAAATGATGTTACAGTTCTGTTATATTCTCTGTGAAAGTGATGTGCTGTGTGTTGTGGTGACAGAGACAACAGGTGATACTGACCGAGAGATGGGCGTCCCAGCATAAAGAGATCCACTTCTCATCAATGCACCCTGGCTGGGCTGATACTCCAGGTACTAACACTTATCTAAAGTAAGAAATCTAGACAAATATTCATCAGTACAAGCCTCCATGCATTTCTAAATGATTGTTCTGTGTTGAAAAAAACTCCCTGCATCTGTGTTGACTTGCTAATGTATCTGTGTCTCTGTGTTCCCTGTAGCTGTCCAGTTGTCCATGCCTGACTTCCATGCTAAGATGAAGAACAAGCTGCGTACGGAGTCCATGGGGGCCGACACGGTGGTGTGGCTGGCCATCTCAGCAGTGGCCTCCAACCAGCCAAGTGGACTCTTCTTCCAGGGTGAGACACAGGGATGGAGAGGGTTGAGGGTGGAACAGGAAGGGGAGGGGGTATTTTTGCTTAGAAATGCCTCCTTGATAGATAGCTGTTCAGATACCGTCCTGCTATCTCTTACATCTACTCCTCTATTTCCTTTCCCATAATGCCCCAGACCGAATGGCGGTGCCCACACACCTTCCGCTGGCTTTATCCAGGTCCTCTCCGGCCGATGAGGAGAAGCTGCAGGCAATACTGGAGCAGCTCGCACACAAGTTCAAACCTTGACCTCTCCTACAGCGGTCAAAAGGTTATGAACAGACAGACCCTCCAGCCCACGTGTCCGTTGACAAACACTCCTCATTATAGATATGCACTGTATAAAGCGGACATAGCGGTAATATTTTTACAACCATTTTCTATCAAAGTGTAGCCACACAGAACATTTTAATGGCTCATGTTTGGGCTAGAGGCCTTCACTGGTCGTTCTGAAATGGACCTGCGGCTTTCCCATCCAGACCTGATATGCATAAATTTCTCCCAAAAAATATAGAGGCCCGTTCCCGAAAGGACCCGTGGACAACTAGACCCGTTCCGTATAGACCTGGTCCGATCCAGACCCGGTCCGTTCCGAGTAAGACAAGCAGCAGAAAAGTCCATTTTTAAGATACTTTATTAGCCGGAGCTGATAAAAAGGGGAGGTAGAGAGAAGTGACGCTCTAGCAGGGGCCGTGCTGTGTGTGTGAGCGAGTGACATGAGGAGGAAGGAGAGAAACCGCAACCAACCAGTTGTATTAGTACTGTACAAAGTTAGAGGTGCGCTATTTGATAGATTTCCCTGCTCCCCCTACCTCGGGCTTCCAGTGGGGATACCTGAGTCAACCTACCCCCGCCCCTTCCCCATCTTGTACTTCTGAGTGTGAAACCTTCCCAGGCAGTTGCCTGCCTAGCTCACAAACTAGAATCAGGGCGCCCACTCCCACACGGTGACATGATATCATTGACGTGACGTGCAAATGAGTGATAGAAAACCGATCGCGCAAATGTCACCATTCGGACTATTATTATTAAAATTAAATTGTGCGGCCGCCCCCGCAAGATGCTGGCCATATCGCCTATGCCTAAATCCGCCACTGAACACATGGTTTCCAGGTGTTTGATGCCATCCCATGCTCTGTTCCGGCCATTATTATGAACCGTTCTCCCCTAAGCAGCCTCCACTGCTCCATTCAGAATATAAAGTAGCAGCCTACCTGTGGGCTCTTTGTCGTTGTAGCCTATCCTTCTCCTTTTAACTTAATTCCACTTTAATTCAATCTTCTATTGATTAGATATCTCCTAACTTTTGCCCCACACGGAGGCTCTATGACTGTAGCCTATTGCCGCTTTGATTACTTATGATTGGCCAACAACAAGCTACACGCGCCACTCTCGTGAAGAGCAGCTGCATAAATTATACCATTTCTCTCTACTGCAGCAGTCGCGGTCAGATCTCTATGGGTCATTCTGGGCAAGTCAGTTAACATTACACATACCCGAGACCAGTGACAATCAGATCCAACCCAGACCCGTGACATTATTTAGAATTCTGGATCTGGACCCGTTCGGGTCCTGGATCGGGTATCAGGAATTCGGGTACAGGGGGATCTGTGAAGACCTCTAGTTTGGTGTCATCTGATGCTTCATAACTTTTTACACCATACTACTTCCCTCTAAAATTCTTCTACAAAGGCTTCTCCATTAGCTTGAATCTTGCATACTACGTACAGTTCAGTACTAATACAGTACATAGTGATTACGTCAGAACTTCTATGGAAACTGGACCTTCCGTTTCAGAATGTGCTCTAGCCAGGCTTAGGTTGATGGATGAATAAATCATGTTTTACTCAGATTTAGCAGTGTATACTGTCCACAGCATTTTTACAAAATCAAATTTTATTGGTCATATACACAAAGGTTTTCATCAGGGTTTAACAAGGGCTAAAGGTGCTTCTGGCTGTTGTCAGCAGTAATAGTGTCATTACTGTTTTGTATTCTGTTATTATTAGTTTACTGTACAACCAGAACAAACAGTCAGTCTTTATATTTGACTTGTCCAGAGAATCGTTGAGATACTGTTCTTAAAGCTACATGTTGTTTGTCTTGTTTTACACAGTTTAGTACTTTGACATACTTTCTTTAAAATTATTTTATCTTTGTTAATCAAACCAGGACCTGTGAGCAGAAATGTGTTTCATTAAGAGCACAAATAAAGCCAAGGCTATTATTACACTTTTTATTAACATACCACTGTACACACTCTAGTGTAGAATGTCCGGTGCATTAAAAACAGTTAATCAACTTCAAGTAAATAATAAAAGGCACCAATAAATATTTCAATCTTATATTTTCAGCATGCCTTCTAAAAGCTTGATTTGTGTCATGATTTTTCATGCAAATTACTTATAAAACATAGGTGTATATATTTTTTTGTGGGGGGGTTCTTTAAGCTAACATGAAATTAAACCTTAAATGTAGTGCTTAATTTAAAGTAAGTCAATCATTAACTTCAATAAATGTTGATTAAATCAATCTCAAGAACCTTCATCAGAACAACTTTGACAGCCAATTTAAGGCCATTCCTCCTACTTTGGGAATTATTCCCTGGAGAACCAACATAGCGCCATCCAGAGCCTTGCTCATAAATGAAGGCCTATTCTCTTCCTCTTGTGCATTTGCTTCCTTAAGAGCATCTATCTCTCTTTGCATTTGTGCTCTGTCATCAAACCCTTGCTGGAAAGGGTCATTCTGCTCCTGAAATGACAAACACAATGTCACAAAAACACTATATATACAGTAAATCACATACACACCACAAACAGTATACGCCTGACGAATACAGTGTACACATCACAGACAGACACAGTTGATCTTACTTCTACAGTTACTATAGTTTTAAAGTGTTCTCAAAGTTTTTACCTTGAGTCTGGCCTGCAGAACTCTGTCATGCTATGCTATGGCATTTCTACCTTCTCTGTCCTTCCTCTCCATCAGCTGGTTCATATTCTCCTCATAAGTCCTCTGTTGGTCCACTCTCAACTTCTCCTGGACTACCAGCTACTCCTCCATGGCTTGACTCCCGCTCAGAAGCCTCCCTTTTTGTTTGCGCCGCTGCAGAGAGAGAGAGAGAGAGAGCAAAAGAGAGTTAAGACTGGTGGTCATTACAATGTTGTTGTCAAATCATCAAATTGTATTGGTCACATGTGCCGAATACAACAGGTGTGGACTTTACAGTGAAATGCTTACTTAGAGGCCCATTCCCAACAATGCAGAGTTTAAAAAGACAAATATTTGCTTACTAAAAAAGGAAATAGTAACACAATAAAAACAATAACGAGGCGATATACAATGGGTACCAGAACCGAGTCAGTGTGCAGTGGGTACGCGGTAATTGAGGTAATACAGTATGTACATGTGGGTGGGGGTAAATGTGTATTGTCATTTGGATTTTAGCACACTGATTTGGCAGATTTGAGTTATATCTATTATATCACCTTATGCTCTCAGCTTCAGTGAGGGACTGGTCTGCTTACAGGGTGGCTTGGCCAATTCTGGCCTTCCTTTCCAGGTATTCCTTCAGTCTGGAACCACAACACACTGTATGTTTAACTTTCAACATCACATCAGTTCAACATATTTCACGTTTCTAATTTTGACAGAAAGTTGTTTTCATTTCATGTTAACAGTTTTAGCTAGTTAACGTTACGTGTATGATCTTATTATTCGCATCTCAGAGCCATTTGCGTTGCTAGTTATAGCCTAATGTTAGCTAGCTAACATTGAACCTGGTTGGTTTGCTACCTGCCGATTTATGCAGGGTAGTAACGTCATGAGTTGGGATTATGGTTCATTGTTTACCTAGTTAGCTAGCTACATGTCTTAACAAAAAAAGACTCCACTATGCAAGTAACCATTTCAATAGAATGTCATTTCGACAACTGTTGATATACATACCTGGTAAATTCGCTCTAGCTATCTACTCCGATTTCAGAGCACTCTCGTCTGTGTGTCCGAGAGCGCAGAATATCTGACGAATTTACGCTCAACAACCTACGGGCGGTGTCCGTAAACGTTGGAAAAAAGCGTAAATTGTTGCCCTGGATGACATAAACACAGCCTAACCAGCTCTGCTAGGGCAAGTAAAACGGTCAGTGAGCTGTTCTCTCATTTGTGTCTGGAAGTAGCTAGCAAGGTAGCCAACGTAAGTCAGTTAGCTTATTCTTGTTTATTTTCTATTTTTTTTACACTTAAAGATCATTTCAAAGTAATATTTAAATTATCTTCTCTGCCTACTTTATTTTATGGATAAAGAATCTGCCATGAAAACTAAACAAATGAACAATGAAAGTTAAATCGTCCATATCATTTGAATCTAAATAAAACATCGAAATAAAATATCATATCAGTCTTTCAAATTAACATTAATAGTCGTTTCTTTTAAAATACTATCTTCTCACTCCAAAATCTTCTGACATAAGAACAGTCCCAACATAAATGGTCGAGTCTCTGGGTCACAACCACAAAATACGCATTTGTTATCGATAGCTATTTTGAATCTGTGTATAATAAAGGTCTTTACAGGTTAGATTCTATGAATGAGTTTGTATGATACTTCTTTCATCTTATTAGATATGCAATATTTGCCAGACAACAACGATACTTTGTTCCAGTTTACTTGTCATAGGGCTGTATTCCAGTATATTCTAGCAGAGGGAATAGTAACATCTTGATAGAGTTTTCTTACATACATGTTATTACATTTATAGTTTAAAATGTCAATGCCTTCTAGCTGTATTGAGGCTACAAAATCCTCAACAGTTGCACTTGGAGTACTGTTATATTCTCCTAAAAGAAGAATAGCACCTTTAGGGACAGCTCTAACAACAATTTAAAACTCCCCAGGAGTGAATGTAACATTGTGTGTTCTCATGATTTCTGGATAATCATATAGTTGTCCATCGTTATTCAATAATGTTTTAACCCAGATAATACTGTTATCAAACCTGTTCTAGAAAAATAGACTTCTTGTATATCTATGTGGGGGAAATTATTGTTGTACATGAGTTTCCAAGTTAGAAGTACTTGTTTATGAAAGTTAGCAAGTTTAATAGGGATCTTACCCACATCAAAGTTCCATTTGAGTAAGAATTCTAGACCACCAATCTGTTTTGAAAATTAAATGAGGGATTATATTCCAAATGCAATCCTTATTTCCTAAATAGTTTTGTGCGAAATTGTAATCAGTAACGTAACTTTTGGATTACCCAAACTCAGTAACGTAATCTGACTACATTCAGTTACTTTTAGTTTACTTTCCCCTTAGGAGGCATTAGAAGAATACAAAAATGTCTCATTGATTTGAGTTGAAAAATAAACGCTGTGCTCATGGAATGGCATGCTTTGAGCACTACTGAAAGTGCTATTTCCATGTGAAAAATGAATGCCATATGCTGCATTTGCTATAGGCCTATTGTTTACCTTTTTGTTGGTGACACTTTGATATCTTGATAATATGCAGCTGTTTAAAGGGCAAATCCACAAATGAAACAATAACAAAATGAACGTCTGCTTCTGTTTTGCTGAGGGATGGGCCTGGAGAAATGTAACCACTCTCAAATTAATATACAGCTATGGATGCAAGGACTGACCATCCATGATATAAAAAGTATTGTTTTAATAATTTTGAGGCTATACAGTGTTTGTTTACATTTACAATGTTTACAAACATTGGAATAAAAAACGCTTATATTTTGTGTTCTCATGGAGTGTGACAGTTGAACTAAGCTCATGAGGCATTTATAAGTTATATTATTCAAGAATCAATGGATATATATATGTCCAAAAATGGATGTAGCAACTACATATTGCCCCTTCAAGTCTATCAAAAGTGCGCAAGTTTGAGCATGTGTCCAACCACAATTCGTAAGGCGCAAATAGCTAAATGAGAGAGCAGCAGTGTGACACATCAATGCGCTATGGAGATATCAATAATACGTGATATCCGTATCGCCGTAGACTACACCACTGCTGTCATCTTTACCTCCAAGCGTTAATTCAAGTTGGATAATCTTTGGATGCCGACAGCAGTCGCACCATTGGAAGACATAGCTTGGACTTTAGCCTACATTAAGCTATTCCTGCTCTTTTCCAGCGATCCATCATGTGTCATCATAGGGGTCTCTGACTTGTGGTCAGACTCGCTCAGGTGGAACAAACTTAAACTTTCGCTTTTTTAAAATGCAGATTTTAATGTCATTGGGAAAACAGAGAAGTTTCAAATATTTTTTTTCGCAAACATCCTTAATGAATTACAAAGTAATCCTCGAAGTAATCTAGTTTTTCAAAAGTATCTGTAATCTAAATTCAATATTACATGTAATCCGTTACTCCCCAACCCTGTTCCTCCATATGAAGTTAAATAGTAAACCAGTTAGCTTTGGTGCTTGACTACTGTTGTTAGGACAGAACGCTCGGATCAACCGTTAAAGACATGGGTGAGGCTAAAGCTTTAAGAGGGTGTGAACGATGCTGAATGAGTGTAGACAAAGAGCTCTCCTATATATATATTTTTGTATTCATTTTTTTTTTATCCCAGCCCCGTCCCCGCTGGAGGCCTTTTGTCTTTTGCTAGGCCATCACTGTAAAAAAAATATTTGTTCTTAACTGACTTGCCTAGTTAAATAAAGTTTCAATATTTTTATTTATTTTTATTGAAGTACCAAGACCATTTTCTCAAAAGTGAAGTTACAAGTTTATCAACTTTCAAAGCAGAATTACTTTCCCATTGTTCCTCAAATGCAGTGTATGTAGCTGTGTGTGTGTCTGCTTTTATCCAATGTAAAAAAAAAAAACGTTTCAAAATTTGCTACATAAGACCGAATCAAGGCGGTCGGTCACATATACTAAACAAAAATATTAAACGCAACACAAAGTGTTGGTCCCATGTTTCATGAGCTGAAATAAAAAGTTTCTAAATACTTCTACATCAATGTGGATGCTACCATGATTACGGGTAATCCTGAATGAATCATGAATAATGATGAGTGAGAAAGTTAAATGCACAATACTCCCATGACATGCTAACCTCTCACCACTACAATTACAGGGGAGGTTGCATTTTTCTCACTCATCATTATTCACGATTCATTCAGGATTATCCGTAATCATGGTAGCATCCACATTAATGTAGAAGTTTAGAAACATACTAAATTCTTATTTACAATAAGTGACTCAAAATGACATACAATTACATTCTATTGGACAGAAAATAATCTGAAACACAATCATAAAAAAACTACAAATGTGTTGGATACATTTGCTGAGTCACAAGCTTGATGTAGTCAGTCATGCTATGTCTTTCCTAAATACTTTTGGTCCCCTAAAATGGGGGAACTATGTAAAAAAAAAAGTGCTGTAATTTACCCTCAAATAAAATCTCCGTCTGCACTTTAACCTCATAGTCACTGTATCATTTAAAATACAAAGTGCTGGAGTAGAGAGCCAAAACAACAACAAATGTGTCACTGTACCAATACTTTTGGAGCTCACTATAATTAGAAAATATTTGACCAATCTCTTAAGTTGTATGTAAAATGCATATCAGTTTATGAATAAATTGTTTTGAATACACTTTTAATCTGTTTGTGTTTTTGTAATTAAGTAGTAGTCTGTAATTGACTCACATCTGGAAACCTAATTCATGCCTTTGTGGCTTGACGTTCTTCTTACTATAATCACAGATAACGTTCCACAATTTGGTGTTCAAATAGTTCAGACTAATAATCAATCAGTTTGCACTCGAGAAATAGCCATTGGCTACTGTCTTTTCTGACAAAGAGGAGCAAGAGTGCCCTGGCTGAGCAGAAGTGAAGGTGGAGGCAGAGAAACAGCAACAATTAGAGAAACTGATCCAGGAGAGGGAGAGAAGTCATCAGGAGGGCATCCGTCATCTTGAGGTATGGATGGACACTGGAAACCTATAGTATACCATGTCTCCTAAAATAATATTTTCTTAATTTATTTTTACTATAACCACAGATTGCAGTAACTGAGGGAGGTGAACACAACAGTGTTTAGGAAGATGCCGCTTGTAAATCCATAACCAGGATGTCTGTATTGTGTTGTCCCTCTAATTCTAGGCTGAGATGGTCCAGGAGGCGAAGGAGAAGCAACAGAAGAGACAGCGATAGATAGCAATCTCCAGGAGCAGGAGAAGCTGTTTGCTAAGGGCTTCACAGAGAAAGAGCACAGGGTATCGTAGAGGGTGTAAGCAATGGCTTTGGTCACTACTTCAACTATAGGAAAGCCTGTGAGGAACTCAAGGCGCTTGTGTTAAAGTCGCAGGTCAGATCCTCTACTCCCAAACTCAAAACAGGAGCAGTTGTCAATGGCATTACCCCTGGCTCAGACAAACAGGTGTTACTGGCCCTTCCACCGCCCCAAACACTTTGAATTTGCACAGTTGAAAACCTCCAATTGATGCCCCCATTGTCATTGCTAAGAAATATCCACAACAATATAAACATCAAACTTGTTGACCTATCATACTGTTGCAGCTACTGAACCAATCATTGATGAGGTACACTGGGGCTAAATTAAAAGCCTCACTTCATTTGAGAATGTTCTTCAGTTTATAGACATACATTTTTCATACAGATTTTTAAAAATAAACTTATATTGGCTCAAAGCGTGACTGGACAAAGCGTGATTGATTGACAGATTGAACAATGGAGAGAGCTGATGAGCTGAACAGCTTGTTTTAAATGAAGACTTCAGCTGAATCTCTACATGAAGACTAGGCATTCACATGAAGAGACATTCTGTCTTTCAGTCACCTCATATACATTTTATGAAATACAAATATGAGTACATCAGCAGCAATACAACAAGGGGAAATAAAATTATGGAATGATATGAGCACACATCTCTACTCAAATGACTTGTACCCAGATCAGCTTTAGGACTAGGATGAGACATGCAGGAATGATATTCTTAAAGACTAGAAAATCTCCAATAATCTGCTGCTTGGACAAACTGCACATTAAGACCGGAGGGAAATGGCACAGAGCAGGATCAAGGAGTTAACTACCTTGCTTTGATACAGATATACTGTAGCTCTTGATTTTCTGATTCCAGATCCTGCTTTGTGATAAACCCCCCTGGGTTACATACACACAGTACAGCACCAACCTGTGAGAATCATACTGCATCACATAAAACCGGTATGCCTAGGTGACAGACTGACAGTTCATCCATTTAACAATACTAGTATCAGTGTTTCCAATGACAACATGCTGATGAAAGCAGAGAAAGAGACTGGTATCCAGGCTACATAACATGATAAACCTATTTCAAATCATATCAGCAGTCATTCAGATATTGTAAATCAGTCTTGGTTTATGAATCAACATGGAACTCATACCTTTTTGCCTCCCAACAATGATAACTGTAGAGGTCATTAAATGAGGAAACGGATAGGAATAGTACAGATCTCAAGTCAGTGATTGACTACTACAGTAAATAGCATTAGAGCCCCATACAGCCATTCTCCACCAGTAGATATGTATTAGCTTAGGCCCAAGATATGTGACGGATTAATCAACATGCTAGTATTCATGACAAATTACCATGGCTAATCATGGTTGTATAACACAAATATAAACATGCAGACAGATTGTTGTGGTTGTGGTTTTACAATAGTGGCGCTGCCTAGAAAACAAATCCAGTGCATGAACTTAACTTGAACAACTGTAGTTATATCCAGGATATGACACCTATCATAACCATCAATACACTTTGAGAATGTTAAAGCATAAAAAACAGTATGTATCACACAAAAGTCCTGATTCATAGCAACACTATCAGTCAATGATAATGACCTTGATGACATGTGTGTGTATTACATGAGAGATGTCTATCTTGGAGGCTACAGTAACACACACACAGCAATAAATAAACTCATCATAACACAAATACATTTGACACACACATCCACTAACAACTGATCACCAGTCTGGTATATCCCTCACCTCAATGGAAAATACATATTTGTAGCCTGTAGACAACATATGTAAGTGTATGTATTGGACAATAAAAAGTGCTTTGTTATGATTTTGTTCTCTGAGAAATTGAACCGTAACAACTGAAGTGCAAATAATCTAGAAGAGACTACAAGTGGTGAATCATGTTTTAGTAAGGCTGCAACATTTCGGGAACTTTCATTAAATTCCCTGGTTTTCCCGAAATTCTGGTTGGAAGATTCCCGGAATAGGCAGGAAATCCGGTATCCAACAACCAACCACTATTTCTGGAAAACCAGAGAATTTATTGAATGTTTCTGGAATTTTGCCACCCTAAGTCCACTACCGAAGTCAAAAGTGTAGTAAGTGACATTTCAATAACTCTACAATAAAGTAAAGTAATGAACAGGTTCTTTATGATTTACAATTTCAATTGGCAAGCCTAAACTAGAACTTCAGTTTGTAATACAGTATTCATAAAAAATAAACAAATGAAAAACATTTATTTCTCCAAGTCCCCCACATCTGTGGTGGTCAACCATTACCTGACAGTGAGATACCACATGTAGACTTGTTCACCAGCTGTGTGTGTATGTGTGATGACTTTCAGAGAGCCTAGAAGCTATACAGTAGTACCCTCAAATTCACCTCTGGACCTCATTGCTCCCCTATAATCAGGGACTGATTTAGACCTGGGACACCAGGTGGTTGCAATTAATTATCAGGTACAACAGGAAACCAGCAGGCTTCGTACCTCGTAGGGTAAGAGCTTAATTCCTCTACATTAGGCTATGACCCTCCTGACACCAACTGAAACATGGTCCACCTAGAAACAGTGGTATTTTGCCCTCTGCAGACTGCAACAATGTTACAGCAGCTTAAAAGCAAAGAGTCAATCCAATGAGCCTTATAAGGTCAACTTTGGGACCTTCTGGAGTTTCATGAATATATTAGAGTACTCCATCTTGCTGCTGTACATACAAGTTACATATCTAACTGGTATTCACAACCCAGGTACATTTCGTGCTTCAATCTGTTTTAGAACTATTGGTTCATTCTTTCTGTTTACCGGAGGGAAAGCTATAAGAAGATAAGAGGAAGGCACTTCAATATAAGCTTTATATTTGCCCACCTAGCTGTATTTGATGTTCAGTAGGTAAACTGAGTTCCCTTTACTACAAAACTATTGTTATAAATATAATAATAAATCAAAGAATATAGGGAATTATTTATGCAGCCAGTGTAAAGCTTTTCACATTTAGTCACCAAGAGGGACGAGGACAGGCAAGAAAGGCCTGGTGTTTCTAGGTTCTGTGGATGTTGCTCTGCTGTTGTAAGTTGTTTAGCTGTTGTTGTTCTTGTTGACATTCCCTCTTCCTCTCAGGATGACAGCCACCAGGCTGTAAGCTCTACCCTGATAGGTGGATGGAGCTCCATGTTGCTCCCTGTCAACGATGACCCTCAGGAGACCACTGGAGTCATGTCCCAGAGCTGTTGACACACACACACAAACTGTATAAAAAAAACAGACTCCTTCATACACATATACGCACCCAAGAAAATACTTTGTATCTAATACAGGAGGATACATTTATACAAAGTGTCTGGTCGTGTCCGTCTCACCTTGACGACTTTGTCGGCCCCAGAGGTCAGCAGCCAGCCTGTGGTGGGCTCGTAGTGCATGTAAACTATGCTGTGCTTGCTGTCATGGAATGTCGCCGTGGGCGCCCGGCTGTAAGACGAGGGGAAACAGTTATCACCAAACGTATAGGATTTTTTTTTGGAGTACCTTAAATGACATTTTAGGCAAAAAGGCAAACTCTGCTCCATCCTTCATTGAATCAAATGGCTAATTCATCACAAAACCCTCTGATACTGCCTACTACTTGAATAACTTTATCTGTTACGAATCCCTTTGGCCCGGCAGTCTAGGGCGGGGATGGTAACGAGACCCGTAACATAACTCATGCAAAGTATAATAGTGACAAAGTATCAGTGAGAACGAAATACCACAGAGAACTTAAGTACCGTCAAACACTCAGGGTTTATTTGAAAACACACGGTAAAGGGGGGCAGGAAAAGGGGCTGAGCTGGACCCAAGGAAAGAAACAAATATCCCAAAACACCCCTAAGCTAGACTAGCCTACTACTATACAGCTAACTAACCAAAAATACAGTGGGTGGTCCGCCCAGTTCTACCTAGTGTTCTTAGACGAAGTAGTCTTACAGGTAGTGTATGCCCATGGGCAACTTGTCTTGGTTCCCCCTTTTCCCAACATCAAACATCAAACCACATAACAAAATAACAATACTCACAGGTGGGTACAAAGTGACATGTAGTAGCGAAAACTAAACCAGAGAACTACCAAGAGATTGACAGAGAGATAGAGCTCCAGAGAACACAACTGACAGGGTTTTTAAACCAAGGGAAAGGGGAATGATTGGGTAAGTGAAACAGGAGGTGTGTCTTCTGATTAGCGACTGATTGATGACTGATTGGGGAATGATGATTGCCACCTGTGTGAAGGGGAGAAGGAGAGAAAAGAAACACACACAGGATACACACAGAATACTTGTATCCGTAACATTATCATTACCCAAATTAGCAAACTTACATGCTGACCACACCGCTCGTTGCAAAATAAATGTACACATACATGTTATTCAATCATTGCACCCACGCTGCTCGCAGGCGTCAGCGAGCATCTACGTGGCCAGGCGCTAAAATAGAAATTGGTTTTATTTTATAATGCTCAATGCGTTGCAAGTCCGGCCTCTCCCATCTCCTCATTGGTTTTTAGGAGCATATACCCACTTGCCATCTCCTCATTGGTTTTTAGGAGCAAATACCCACGTGGGTGATTGAAAGATGAACTTAGGTCCACACTCTGGTTGGTAGGTTGTAGTAATGATGTAAAGTTGATTGCCAACCGCAATAGAAAGTCCAAAGAAGAAAAATAAGCCTTAAGGAAGGAGGAAAGATGACGAGAAACTAATTTGGTTGACCGCTTTATCTGTGGATTAACTGTCGGAGTTGAGGACCATGTGCATTTCAGGTAAAATAACAACCCAATGTTTACATACCAGGATAAATTAACTAGCAACAGCAATCTAGCTAGCTAGCTAGCTAAATTGCCATAAATGTTTAATGCTTTTTCACCTGTCCCCAAATTAATATAATTGGTTCAGAGTTTGTTTTGATATTTCAACTTGCGTGTCCTGATCGCTTCTGGTGTGAGTGAACAAAATCAACGTGCGCACAATGGCCGGTTTGGTCAGCATGTTAGGCATGCCATGCCAACAACAAACTCAGTCTTCATATTCATGCAGAACTGACCTGATAATGAAAGACAAGCTTTGTAATTTTGAATTCTGTAAAGTGAGTGTGGAAGAGGTGTGTGACCTCAGACCTGGAGAGAAGCAAAATTCATTCAGCTACCCAAGAATAGCAAAGCACCCTTTACCCGGTTCAAACACCCGACCAATCAGCCTACTACCGGCTCTTAGTAAACTTTTGGAAAAAATGGTGTTTGACCAGATACAATTTTATTTCACTGTAAACTGATTAACAGCAGCATGCTTTATGGGGAAGGTCGCTTAACATGTACAGCACTGACACACCGACACAAAAGACCGATGATTGGATGAAAGAAATTAATAATAAGATTGTGGGAGCTGTATTGTTAAGACTTCGGCTTTTGATATTATCGATCATAATCTGTTGCTGAAAAAAAGTAGGTGTTATGGCTTTACATACTCTGCTATATTGTGGATAGAGAGCTACCTATCTAAATAAGTATTTTGTTTTAAAATATACTTAAGCATCAAAAGTAAACATAATTGCTCAAATATACCTAAGTATCAAAAGTAAAAGTATTAATCATTTCAAATTCCTCATATTAAGCAAACCAGACTGCACTAATTATTTTTTATATTTTTTATTTAAGAATAGTCAGGGGATACACTCCAACACTCAGACATAATCTTAACGCTACAGTATTCAATGACATTCTAGATGATTCTGTGCTTCCAACTTAGTGGCAACAGTTTGGGGTAAGGCCCTTTCCTGTTTCAGCATGACAATGCCCCCGTGCACAAAGCGAGGTCCATAAAGAAATGGTTTGTCGAGATCGGTGTGGAAGAACTTGACTGGCCTGTACAGAGCCCCGACCTCAACCCCATCGAACACCTTTGGGATGAATTGGAACTCCGACTACGAGCCAGGCGTAATCACCCAACATCAGTGCCCAACCTCACTAATGCTCTTGTGGTTGAATGGATGCTCCAATATCTAGTGGAAAGCCTTCCCCGAAGAGTGGAGGCTGTTATAGCAGCAAAGGGGGACCAACTCCATATTAATACCCATGATTTTGAAATGAGATGTTTGACAAGCAGGTGTCCATATACTTTTGGCAATGTCATGTATTTTTACTCAAGTACTTTACACCACTGATGTTATTAGCTTTTTTTGTGCACAGTTGTGTGTGTTACTCACTCCTCGTCTGTGATGGACTCATGGCAGCTGTCACACACCCGCACCTCGAACTCGAAGCCCATGAGAGGGATGGTGGAGCGCTTGGCAGAGCACTTTCCACACACAGCCTGCCCACACTTCCTGCAGTGGTGCTGGGGGAGAGGAGATAGGAGACACTGAGGCTTGTGTTGGGCCTACTCGGCTGGCAGATAACGACAATGTGCATATATCTCACTCATGTAGACTCACAAACAGGTGAGGCCACACCAGGGCTGTTTTTCTGTATTTCACCATGCCATAGGAAGAACATAAAATAAGGACTTCTCCTGCCCTTTTGTGAACTACACCCGAGAGTGATAGTGACAGTATGGAGCCCACTGTACCTGGCGCAGGCCGATCTTCTTACTGTCCCACATCTGTTTGAAGTTCCAGAAGAATGGTTGCTCACACTTCTGACACGAGTCACTGTCCAGCCACTCTGGGGTCTGTGGGAACACACAGATAGACAGGTTGCAAACAAACCTTAAATACAGTAATTCTCAGGAATCAGCTTTCCCTTTCTCAATCCTACCTTTAACCATTTGAGTTAATAAAGGGAACTGACCCATAATCAGTGCTTAGGTATAACCTAAGTGAGAGATGGTTAGAGCCAAACAAAGCCATAGGTAGTCTACACAGATTCAGCAAACTATCTGCCATGTTGGCACTGAACACCTCATTTGCATTCAGTACATGAACATTCAAATTTTCATTCAGAGTTTGTCATTCTCTCTGTCTGTGCATCTATGGCTGTGGTTTAAAGCCACTCGGTCTGTTTCAGGTCTCACCCCCCCCCCCCCCCTCCCCTCCTCCCGCCATCCCTCACGGCCTTGAGGTTTCTCTTCCTCCCTCCTTCTGCTCCATCCCTCTATCTTTATCAGTCCATCCCTCACCTCCTGTCTGGTCACGTCCATGTTCCAGATGACGATGCCTCCATCTGAGCTGCAGGAAATCAGTTGACGTGTGTGTGGCGCATAGCACAGGCCCTGGACCTTATCACTGCATAGTTAACACACACACACACACGGATGCAGTATATAAAGCTTGATTTGATGATTACATTTCATACATTCTATCCACAAGTGCTCTCGGTTTTCCATTTTGCGGACTCAGACACCTTCTCCAACTGCATGACTATACATGTATCAGCCTAAAGTTATGGATCATTACTTAACAGAAACACCCCTTAGGAGACTACTAGAGGCATTTCAACAGTTTCTAAGACTGTATCATCCAGATGAATACATTGGGGTTTTAATACTACATTGGGATTACATTTGAAGACTATATTGGACGACCATGTTGACGTTCAGTGTGCAAGTCTTACTTGTGTCCCTGCAGTTCTATGGCGGTGCCTTTGCGTCCCCCGATGTCCCACATGATGATGGAGTGATCTGAGCTGCCAGAGAACAACACTCTCTGGGCCGGGTCCCAACACAGTGCCGTCACGTTGCCTAGAGACAGCAGAACACTTAACACACATTCTTTAGATCGTACTGGAGATAACAAACATTCCCAGCCACTGGATCTTTAACTTGACCTGGTCAAGGCTGCACCAAGTGGAACAAACTAAAGAAACAAACTAAAACGGCTCACTGAGTTTCTACTTCTTGGTAAGACAGCAAATGCACATCCACCCCCCACCCCCCCATAACAGAAGGACAACTTGATTATTTACTTGTAATTTTAAAATATGCTGCAAATTCATCACGTCAAATATAAGCCAGTACACCAGGCACCAAATATTATCTATTGTCCTCTTAACACCCACTCCCGTCCTGTAGCTCTTCCACCATCCCATGTACATACAACTGTTTATTATTGTGAAGTTAAATTACCACCAAAAAGTAAGAAAGAGCAGAAAAGTAGGGTCAAAATAAAAAAGTGGAGAAAGAGAAAAATGATTTAAAGAAAATAGGGAGAAGTCAAAACAAGAGACGACCAGACGGGACAGGAGGGGAAAACAAAGGACCAGACTAGTGGATAAGTTGCCAGTTAGAAGAGATATAATAATTAGGTAGGAAGTGCCATATTTGGGGTTGCCTGGGGGCAGTGTCGGATATAAATGGTTCCAAGATTGTGTAAAAGTCCTTCAGTTTGTTATTTAGTTTGAAGATGGATATCTCCAGGGAGGCTAGGTCAGACCATAAACTAAGCCAGTGTATGGTTGAAACATTGGATCTGCTTTTCGAGTTGAACAGTATCCCTTTATTTCAGATTGTTAATGAGATCAAAATAGTCATTAGAAGAAACACAGGGGTCGTCATCATCAAAATAGTGTAGTATACAGAGTGAAGGGGATGAAAACATAGTGTAGTATACAGAGTGAAGGGGATGAAAACATAGTGTAGTATACAGAGTGAAGGGATGAAAGCATTTAGCTGTAGTATACAGAGTGAAGGGGATGAAAACATAGTGTAGTATACAGAGTGAAGGGGATGAAAAACATAGTGTAGTATAACAGTAGGAAGGGATGAAAACATAGTGTAGTATACAGAGTGAAGGGGATGAAAACATAGTGTAGTATACAGAGTGAAGGGGATGAAAACATAGTGTAGTATACAGAGTGAAGGGGATGAAAACATAGTGTAGTATACAGAGTGAAGGGGATGAAAACATAGTGTAGTATCACAGAGTGAAGGGAGTGAAAACATAGTGTAGTATACAGAGTGAAGGGGATGAAAACATAGTGTAGTATACAGATGAAGGGGATGAAAACATAGTGTAGTATACAGAGTGAAGGGGATGAAAACATAGTGTAGTATACAGAGTGAAGGGGATGAAAACATAGTAATATGGAGGATGACAGACAATGCTGAGAACTTGTTTCCAGTAATCCTCAATGATGGGACAAAGCCAGAACGCAGTCTTTTATTTTTGGCAGAAAAGACACACAAGCGAATCAACAAGCCCCATCAGCCACCAAGTTCCATAGATATTGTGGAATTTATGTAGGACTTCATACTGGATAAGTTTAATTTTCTTATTACATGAGATGCTGTGGGCGGTGGTAAATACTTTCTTCTGGGCTTCCCTGTTAAGGGAGATGTCCAAATCGCTGGTTCCATTTCTCTAGGGAGGATAGAGCATCACCTACTCCTGTCAGTTTTTTAAACATTTTGGAAGTAATATTTATTGAACTCCGGTTGGCTAAGAGCAATCGGCTTAGCTCTGAGACACGTTGTTGCTTCGGATTGAATTGCAATTTAGATTTAAGTAGCTGTTTAATCTGTAGGTACTGAACACTTGAGGAGCTATTCAAATGATTCATTTTCTGTATCTATACTGAACAAAAATATAAAACGCAACAATGTCAACGATTTTACTGAGTTATAGTTCATAGAAGGAAATTAGTCAATTGAAATAAATTAATTAGGCCCTAATCAATAGATGTCATGACTGGGCAGGGGCGCAGCCATGGGGAGCCAGGCCCACCCTATCAGAATGAGTTTTTCCCCACAAAAGGGCTTTATTAGAGACAGAAATAGTCCTCAGTTTTATCAGCTGACCGGGTGGATGGTTTCAGACGATCCTGCATGTGAAGAAGCCGAATGTGGGGGTCCTGGGCTGGTTACATGAGTTCTGCGGTTATGAGGCCAGTTGGACATACTGCAAAATTCTCTAAAACGGCGTTGGAGGTGCGATACGGTAGAGAAATTAACATTAAATTCTATAGCAACAGATCTGGTGGACATTCCTGAAGTCAGCATGCCAATTGCATGCTCCCTCGAAACCTGGAGACATCTGTGGCATTGTGTTGTGTGACAAAACTTTTTAGTGGCCTTTTATTGTCCCCAGTACAAGGTACACCTGTGTAACGATCATGCTGTTTAATCATCTTATTGATATGCCACACCGGTCAGGTGGATGGATTATCTTGGCAAAGGAGAAATGCTCACTAACAGGGATGTAAACAAATTTGGGCACACAATTTGAGAGAAATTAGCTTTTTGTGAGTATGGAAAACTTCTCGGATCTTTAATTTCAGTTCATGAAACATGGGACCAACACTTTACATGTTGCGTTTATATTTTAGTTCAGTACTTAAATTAAATGTCCTTTATCAAGTAACTGGTGGATGCTTGTCCATGCTTCCAGTGTATTTAATGTGAAGGGATTGGAAAAGGGCAGTTTTTCAACAGATTGAAAAATATAGGGAAGATCTTGAATTTTAAGTGGTTTTACGCAGGAGTCTTCTATATCAATCCAGGAAGGTGAGTTTACACTTATATAATTGAGCCATTTGGCTATGTTATTAATTTCAAAGGCCAAATAATAATTTAGAAAGTCTGGTGCTGCTAGTCTGCTTTTGGGTTTACAGTATTGTAATATAGTAAGTTTAATTCTGGCCTTTCTCTGTCTCCAATAAAATCTTGAGATTTTATGAATGGTTAAGGGTATCAAACCATTTCTGTGGGGGGGACACTGGAATCATTTTAAATGTATTAATACGACCGGCAAGAGACAGAGGAAGAGGTCCATCTTTCGAGATCTTCTTTGACCAATTTCAATAGTTGAGGGAAATTATATTCAAACAATTTATCTAGCCTGTGTGGTACTTAATTTAATTAAGTTGGAGTCTGGCCTGTAATAGTCGCTTAGGAATATCATTGGTTTGAATGGATGCAAGGAGGGTATCAAGAGCATTGACATTTTTCTCAAGTTCCTATTTTATTTTCCTTCTTTGCTGAGCAGAATGAGAATTTTTACTCTAAGTACAACTTTAGCAGTTTCCCAGATTAGCATTGGAAATTTGGGACATCAAAGATGCATTACTGATGGAAAGGTCTATACGGGAATACGTTTTATGATGAGGTGAGAAATAGGTATACTCTCTCTTGTCTGGATTGAAGAGAAGCCAAATATCCACCATACCTTGTTCTATCATGTATCCTTTAATGGTCCTGTGGCGCTTGTTGAATGCATGTGCCATGGCACCTGTCAACTAGTGGGTCAAGAACAGTGTTAAAGTCCCCAATTTAGAATTCTTGTAAATGCTTGAAGATTAAATACAAAAATTGAGGACAGCCAGTATTGGGACCATATAAATTCAGTATGGTGTATGATTGATTGTACCATGAATTAAGATGAAGCGCCCTTCAGTCTTTAAAAAAAATACATGAGTTTAAATAGTGTTTATTTTTTGAGGATGGCAACCCCTCTGCTCTTGGGAGTTAAAGGAAGAATAGTAAAATTGGCCTATTCACTTTGTGTGTAATTTTTCATGTTCAAAGTCAGTTAGATGTGTTTCTTGTAATAAACATATCTGACTTGAACTGCCTGAGAGGGGAGAGGATTCTCAACCATTTTTGGGGGGGTGAATTTATTCCTCTAAAGTTCCAAGAGGATGCAGTTAGAGTTGCATCACTCAGTTTAGGTTGGCATTCAAATATATGTGGTATTAATACAGTATTATACATGTCTATGATCGTCAATGTAAATGTTGCTGAGAATATGGCATACCAGGGATCCCATTAATCTAACAGGCAGTTTGATCAGGCAGCAGCTAGAGAGTAAGACAAAAAGGATCGACCTTCGAAACATATAACGCACAACTAATGACATACACATTCAGTAAGCAGGACAACAGAAAACAAATACAATGATGCATTGAATGAATGTTGAGAACTTAAAGTGAATTGCCTCAGGCCACTGGGGGTTTACGCTCATGTAAATGTAACGGATGTGAAATGGCTAGCTAGTTAGCGGGTACGCGCTAATAGCGTTTCAATCAGTTACGTCACTTGCTCTGAAACCTAGAAGTAGTGGTTCCCTTGCCCTGCAAGGGCCACGGCCTTTGTGGAGCGATGGGTAACGATGCTTCGTGGGCGACCGTTGTTGATGTGTGCAGAGGGGTCCCTGGTTCGCGGCCGAGGTTGGGGCGAGGGGACGGTTTAAAGTTATACTGTTACGGTTGATGCTGTTGACCCGGATCACTGGTTGCTGCGGAAAAGGAGGAGGTTGAAAGGGGGTGAGTGTAACGGATGTGAATGGCTAGCTAGTTGCGGGTACGCGCTAATAGCGTTTCAATCCGTTACGTCACTTGCTCTGAAACCTAGAAGTAGTGGTTCCCTTGCTCTGCAAGGGCCGCGGCTTTTGTGGAGCGATGGGTAACGACGTTCTGCTGCCTGCAACATCCTCCAGCATGACCGGTTTGGCGGTGGGTCAGTCATGGTGTGGGGTGGCATTTCTTTGGGGGGCCGCACAGCCCTCCATGTTCTCGCCAGAGGTAGCCTGACTGCCATTAGGTACCGAGATGAGATCCTCAGACCCTTGTGAGACCATATGATGGTGCGGTTGGCCTGGGTTCCTCCTAATGCAAGACAATGCAGACCTCATGTGGCTGGAGTGTGTCAGCAGTTCCTGCAAGAGGAAGGCATTGATGCTATGGACTGGCCCGCCCGTTCCCCAGACCTGAATCCAATTGAGCACATCTGGGACATCATGTCTCGCTCCTCCACCAAAGCCACGTTGCACCACAGACTGTCCAGGAGTAGGCGGATGCTTTAGTCAGGTCTGGGAGGAGATCCCTCAGGAGACCATCCGCCACCTCATCAGGAGCATGCCCAGGCGTTGTAGGGAGGTCATACAGGCACGTGGAGGCACACACACTACTGAGCCTCATTTTGACTTGTTTTAAGGACATTACATCAAAGTTGGATCAGCCTGTAGTGTGGTTTTCCACTTTAATTTTGAGTGTGACTCCAAATCCAGACCTCCATGGGTTGATAAATTTGATTTCCATTGATCATGTGTGATTTTGTTGTCAGCACATTCAACTATGTAAAGAAAAAAGTATTTAATAAGAATATTTCATTCATTCAGATCTAGGATGTGTTATTTTAGTGTTCCCTTTACTTTTTTGAGCAGTTGTATTAAGTTAAAATAAAAGCGTTCATTCAGTATTGTTGTAATTGTCATTAAAAATCGGCCGATTATTCGGTATCTGCTTTTTTTGGTCCTCCAATAATCGGTATCGGCATTGAAAAATCATAAATCGGTCGACCTCTACCCTATACAGTGCATTTAAAAAGTATTTTAGACCCCTTGACTTTTTCCACATTTTGTTATGTTATTCTAAAATGTATTAAATTATTTTTTTCCTCCTCAATCTACACACAAAAACCCATAATGATAAAGTAAACACAAAGGAATTGTCCGTAGACTTCCAAGACAGGATTGTGTCGAGGCACAGATGTGGGGAAGGGCACAGAAACATTTATGCAGTATTGAAGGTCCCCAAGAACACAGTGGCCTCATCATTTGTAACTGGAAGAAGTTTGGAACCAAGACTCTGTCCTAGAGCTGGCCGCCCGGGCCAAACTGAGCAAATCGGGTTTGATTCCCTCTGTGGAGATGGGAGAACATTCCAGAAGAACAACCATCTCTGCAGCACTCCACCAATTAGAACTGTATGATAGAGTGGCTAAACAGAAGCCACTCCTCAGTAAAAGGCACATGACAGCCCACTTGGAGTTTGCCAAAAGTCACCTAAAAACTCTCAGACCATGAGAAACAAGATTTTCTGTTTTGATGAAACCAAGATTGAACTCTTTGGCCTGAATGCCAAGCGTCACGTCTGGAGGAAACCTGGCACCATCTCTACGGTGAAGCATGGTTGTAGCAGCATCATGCTGTGGGGATGTTTTTCAGCGGCAGGGATTGGGAGACTAGTCAGGATCAAGGCAAAGATGAACGGAGCAAATTACAGCGAGATCCTTGATGGAAACATGCTCCAGAGTGCTCAGGACCTCAGACTGGGGCGAAGGTTCACCTTCCAAAAGGTGAA
The DNA here is from genome assembly GCF_002910315.2 of Salvelinus sp. IW2-2015. Classification (NCBI taxonomy): domain Eukaryota; kingdom Metazoa; phylum Chordata; class Actinopteri; order Salmoniformes; family Salmonidae; genus Salvelinus; species Salvelinus sp. IW2-2015. The sequence continues at coordinate 29,723,875 of NC_036839.1, forward strand.
CAACACTAAGCACACAGCCAAGACAACGCAAGAGTGACTTCGGAACATCTCTGAATGTCCTTGAGTGGCCCAGCCAGAGACTGGAACCTAATTGAACATCTCTGGAGAGACCTGAAAATAGCTGTGCAGAGCTTGAGAGGATCTGCAGAGAAGAATGGGAGAAACTCCCCAAATACAGGTGGTCCAAGCTTGTAGCGTCATACCCAAGAAGACACGAGGCTGTAATCGCTGCCAAAATGTGCTTTAACAAAGTACTGAGTAAAGCATCTGAATACTTATGTAAATGTGATATCAGTTTAAAAAAGTATATAAATTAGCAAAAACTGCACAATTTTTTATATTTTTTTTGCTTTGTCATTATGGGGTATTGTGTGTAGATTGATGAGGGAAAAAACGAGTTAATTAATTTTAGAATAAGGCTGTAACCTAACAATCTGGAAAAAGTCCAGGGGTTTGAATACTTTCAGAAGGCACTGTATCCTAGTCTACTCTTTCAGGTAATACATTCAATGTATTAGCCTTATGTTGAGCTAATTAATAATGGGTTATGCATTATAAGCTTCTAACTTTTAGCCTCTGTCTCTTGCGCAATACGCAAGCACCTGTGCTGTCACGCCCTGACCTTAGAAATCCTTTTTATGTCTCTATTTTGGTTTGGTCAGGGTGTGAGTTGGGGTGGGTATTCTATGTTCTATTGTTTGTATTTCTATGTTTTGGCCGGGTAGGGTTCTCAATCAGGGACAGCTGTCTATCGTTGTCTCTGATTGAGAACCATACTTTAGGTAGCCCTTTTTCCCACCTGTCTTTGTGGGAAGTTGACTTTGTTTATGGCACATAGCCTTTAGCTTCACGGTTTGTTTTGTAGTGTTCATTGCTTTGTTCGGCGTCTTTTCTCATAAAAGGAAAATGTACGCTTACCACGCTGCACCTTGGTCCAGTTCTTACGACGGCCGTGACATGTGCTCCACTGGCCTCTCCTTAAAAAACACTAAACTCTTGGAGTCCCATGCAGGAACAGCTACACTAGAATAGCTTGCTGGACATCATTTTTATAGCATTTCTTATACCAATAGACTATTCGAGGAGAGATGCAAGCTGTTTTTTGCTGAATGTTAAATACAGCAGCCAATAGAACTCATGGGTAGTTTGAAAGAAGAGTGAATGCACGATGGCGGTAGGCTATAGCAGTTATTTATTCAGACCCATAACCATTCAATCTTCGTGAAGAGAAGTGAATGCCTTCTGCATCTAATACTAGTCCTATATTATTCAAAGACCCCATTAGAATGATGAAGATAAGGACAACGAAATGTATTTCATTTAAATGTTGAAAGCAAGGAAGGAATGAAGCAACAGAGAGAGAAAGGTAGGCTAATAACATTAGAGGAAATATTATGAAAGGTATAAATGAGTCAGCCTATTAATTATACAAATAGGCCTTATTATATTTCAAAATTAAAATCAAATTCACTAGCCTATACTTGTAAATTTGTTGGCAGCGTGTTCTCTTCTACTTTATCATGGTTTGAACAATGTGCGTAATTTCAATCCATATAATTCAGCATGTTAATGTAGGGCTCATAAAATGTATTTAATTACTGGATCATCAGACTCAGGTAGCATCAGGTTTGAATTTTCATGCTGATCAAAGCCCTAATAAAACCCAGACATATTTATATGCTTCATAATGCTTTTGAATGACACTTCCGGTTTTGTTGGGAAATACTTGGTTACCCAGGAGAAAAGTGATTTATTCTCAGGATGGAACATTTGTAAAATACAGGGAAAATATTCAACCCTAATGTGTAACTCTACTGATAAGACAGGCCTGGAATAGTGGTGCTGTCAGCAGTTGTCAGTCACACGCTCTTCTGTCAATATAGGAAGTAGGAGATGTGACTATGCTACAACAGCTGACCCCAGATCAGAACATAGGGTTTGTAAATAGCTGTGAGGGCTCATTAGCTCTGTCACTGCTAGCAGGGGATTGAGTGGTCGGAGGGACAGTCAGTAGGTAACAGATCTACATGATTTTTCCAGACCTGGGTTTAAAATAGTATTTGTGTTTTCTTTCAAATATTTAGGGTCACTTTATTTGGTTTCCACTGCGTAATGAACCAATGGAGTAGTCCAAAAAGGGCAACCCCCCCCAGCTGGAGTTTTAAGGCTGGTGGAGGATGGGATAGTAGAGGACGAGTGTTGTGTTCCAACGTGGGATGTAGTAGTAGTACCTGTGTGTCCTTTGAAGGTGGTAACCAGACTACAGCTGTCCTGCTCCAGCTTCAGGATGGTCACCTGACCAGAGTGGTCACCCACAAAGGCGTGCCTTGTCTCCACATCAAACCTGGGAGAGGTTGTGTCAAGGACGGTCTCCAGCAAAAACATGACAGTGGCAATGACTGATTTAAAGAGGCAATCTGCAGTTGCTACATTCATTTTTGGCTATATAAATGAATGATATGTACCCATAGATTATTGAAGAATATAACGTATAAATGCCTCATGACCTTAGTTCAACTATCGTACCACATCAGAACTGAAAATAATGAGCTTGTTTGACTCCAATGTTAGTAAATAAAGTAAATGTATTTGTTTTTTAAAGAACATGGTTAAAACTATAATTGTGGTATCATGAATGGTCAGTCCTTGCATCCATAGCTCTGTCTATGAATTTGAGAGTAGTTACATTTCTAATCTTTTTACCTAAACATGGGCGGGAAAATACTTTATTGTTTAACTACAGATTGCTACTTTAACTGAACAATTTGCATCTGAGCAACTTCACACACATTTACTCTATTCTCAAAGTGTTACCTTGTTGAAACCTACTGGATCTGATCTGAATGTGGTTCACTCTTCAGAGAAAGGTTGACTGCATATCCAACAAAAACTAAACATCCCATTTCAGTAAACTTACCACAACAATCAACTGTTCATTAGCTACAAAATCATATATACTTAGTCTCTGAGCTCAAGAGAGTCCTTTCAGTGACCTTCTGAGGGCGCAGCCAGGAACACAGTTCTCCCTGTGACCTGGATACAAGAGGCCAGAACAATTAGTCAGAGAGGAAAAAAAGACAAATCTTCTCACTTAGCATAATGTAACTTCTCCTTCTTCTGAAAAAGGTTGCTGTACTAATCTGACCCTAGGCCAACTCAGAACTGTGGCTGTTATGGAGAATTAGCTGGATGACATACTAAAGAAAATACACGTTCCAAGTCGATTTCTTTAAATTTCAACAATTTTAGGTTGTTGAAAACCTTTAAGTTTTGCCTTGATGACAGCTTTGCACACTCTTGGCATTCTCTCAACCAGCTTCACCTAGAATGCTTTTCCAACATTCTTGAAGGAGTTCCCACATATGCTGAGCACTTGATGGCTGCTTTTCCTTCACTCTGCGGTCCAACGCATCCCAAACCATCTCAATTGGGTTGAGGTCGGGTGATTGTGGAGGACAGGTCATCTGATGCAGCACTCATCACTCTCCTTCTTGGTCAAATATCCCTTACACAGCCTGGAGGTGTGTTGGTCATTGTCCTGTTGAAAAACAAATGCTAGTCCCACTAAGCACAAACCAGATGGGATGGCATATCACTGCAGAATGCTGTGGTAGCCATGCTGGTTAAGTGTGCTTTGAATTCTAAATGAATCACTGACAGTGTCACCAGCAAAGCACCCCCACACCATAACACCTCCTCCTCCATGATTCACGGTGGGAAACACATATGCAGAGATCATCCGTTCACCTACTCTGCGTCTCACAAACACACGGCGGTTGGAACCAAAAATTTCAAATTTGGACTCAGACAAAAGGACAGATTTCCACCGGTTTAATGTCCATTGCGCGTGTTTCTTGCCCCAAGCAAGTCTCAGCTTCTTATTGGGGTCCTTTAGTAGTGGTTTCTTTGCACCAATTCGACCATGAAGGCCTGATTCACGCAGTCTCCTCTGAACAGTTGATGTTGAGATGTGTTCGTTACTTGAACTCTGTGAAGCATTTATTTGGGCTGCAATTTCTGAGGCTGGTAACTCTAATGAACTTATCGTCTGCAGCAGGGGTCTTCCTTTCCTGTGGCGGTCCTCATGAGAAACAGTTTCATCATAGCGCTTGATGGTTTTTGCGACTGCACTTGAAGAAACGTTAAAAGATCTTGACATTTTCCGCATTGACTGACCTTCATGTCTTAAAGTAATGACGGACTGTCGTTTCTCTTAGCTTATTTGAGCTGTTCTTGCCACAATATGGCCACGGTATTTTACCAAATAGGGCTATCTTCTGTATACCACCCCTACCTTGTCACAACACAACTGATTGGCTCAAACACATTAAGGAAAGAAAGAAATTCCACAACGTACTTTTAACAAAGGCACACCTGTTAATTGAAATGCATTCCAGGTGACTACCTCATGAATCTGGTGGAGAGAATGCCAAGAGTGTGTAATGCTGTCATCAAGGCAAAGGGTGACTCGGCCACTCAGGAACATTCACTGTCTTCTTGGTAAGCAAATCGTGTAGATTTGGCCTTGTGTTTTAGGTTATTGTCCTGCTGAAAGGTGAATTAATCTTCCAGTGTCTGGTGGAAAGCAGACTAAACCAGGTTTTCCTCTAGGATTTTGCCTGTGCTTAGCGCCATTTCTTCTCCCCAGTCTTTAACAATTACAAACATACATGATACAGCCACCACTATGCTTGACAATATGGAGAGTGGTACTCAGTCATGTGTTGGATTTGCCCCCAACACAACACTTTGTATTCAGGACAAAAAGCTTTATGCTTTGCCACATTTTTTTCAATATTACATTAGTGACTTGTTGCAAACAGGATGCATGTTTTGGAATAATTACAGATAATTGTATGTGTGGGGTACAGATGAGATAGTAATTCAAAAGTCATGTTAAACTATTATTGCACACAGGAGTGAGTCCATGCAATTTGTGAGATATTATTAAGCACATTTTTACTCCTGTACATATTTAGGCCTGCCATAACAAAGGGGTTGAATACTTATTGACTCAAGACATTTCAGCTTTTCATTTTTAATTCATTTCTAAACATTTAAAAAAACATTATTCCACTGACATTATAGGGTATTGTGTAGGCAGGGATTTTTATTTTATTTAATACATTTTAAATTCAGGCTGTAACAACAAAATGTGGAAAAAGTAAAGGGGTGTGAATACTTTGAAGGCATTGTACAGTCGTGGCCAAAAGTTTTGAGAATGACACAAATATTAATTTCCACAAAGTTTGCTGCTTCAGTGTCTTCAGATATTTTTGCCAGATGTTACTATGGAATACTGAAGTACAATTACAAGCATTTCATAAGTGTCAAAGGCTTTTATTGACAATTATATGAAGTTGTTGCAAAGAGTCAATATTTGCAGTGTTGACCCTTCTTTTTCAAGACCTCTGCAATCCGCCCTGGCATGCTGTCAATTAACTTCTGGGCCACATCCTGACTGACGGCAGCCCATTCTTGCATAATCAATGCTTGGAGTTTGTCAGAATTTGTGGGTTTTTGTTTGTCCACCCGCCTCTTGAGGATTGACCACAAGTTCTCAATGGAATTAAGGTCGGGGGAGTATCCTGGCCATGGACCCAAAATATCGATGTTTTGTTCTCCGAGCCACTTAGTTATCACTTTTGCATTATGGCAAGGTGCTCCATCATGCTGGAAAAGGCATTGTTCGTCGCCAAACTGTTCCTGGATGGTTGGGAGAAGTTGCTCTCGGAGGATGTGTTGGTACCATTCTTTATTCATGGCTGTGTTCTTAGGCAAAATTGTGAGTGAGACCACTCCCTTGGCTGAGAAGCAACTCCACACATGAATGGTCTCAGGATGCTTTACTGTTGGCATGACACAGGACTGATGGTAGTGCTCACCTTGTCTTCTCCGGACAAGCTTTTTTCCAGATGCCCCAAACAATCAGAAAGGGGATTCATCAGAGAAAATGACTTTACACCAGTCCTCAGCAGTCCAATCCCTGCACCTTTTGCAGAATATCAGTCTGTCCCTGATGTTTTTCCTGGAGATAAGTGGCTTCTTTGCTGCCCTTCTTGACACCAGTCCATCCTCCAAAAGTCTTCGCCTAATTGTGCGTGCAGATGCACTCACACCTGCCTGCTGCCATTCCTGAGCAAGCTCTGTACTGGTGGTGCCCTGATCCCGCAGCCGAATCAACTTTAGGAGACGGTCCTGGCGCTTGCTGGACTTTCTTGGGCGCCCTGAAGCCTTCACAACAATTGAACCGCTCTCCTTGAAGTTCTTGATGATCCAATAAATGGTTGATTTAGGTGCAATCTTACTGGCAGCAATATCCTTGCCTGTGAAGCCCTTTTTGTGCAAAGCAATGATGACGGCACGTGTTTCCTTGCAGGTAACCATGTTTGACAGAGGAGGAACAATGATTCCAAGCACCACCCTCCTTTTGAAGCTTCCAGTCTGTTATTTGAACTCAATCAGCATGACAGAGTGGTCGCCAGCCTTGTCCTCGTCAACACTCACACCTGTGTTAACGAGAGAATCACTGACATGATGTCAGCTGTTCCTTTTGTGGCAGGGCTGAAATGCAGTGGAAATGTTTTGGGGGGATTCAGTTCATTTGCATGGCAAAGAGAGACTTTGCAATTAATTGCAATTCATCTGATCACTCTTCATAACATTCTGGAGTATATGCAAATTGCCATTATACAAACTGAGGCAGCAGACTTTGAAAATTAATATTTTTGTCATTCTCAAAACTTCTGGCCACAACTGTATGTGGCATAGCAACATCATGTGAATAGCATAGAAAGAGTAGAATAGGTTGTTTCTGACTGATGAAGGATACTGTAGTCCAGAGACCCAGGCGGTGGTGCGGTATAACCCCAGCTGTGTTCCACTCTCAGAGCAGTGCCAGGTGAGGTTCTTGTCCTGTCCTGTACTAAGGACCCACTCCATCTCCAACACAAACAGCACCACTGTCACTTTGCCCTGGTGGGCTAAAAAACACACACACATGAAACACGTCATGATAATAAAACAGTTTTAAAAATACAGGTAAATATGACCAAACATAGTATACAGTAGATGGACTGGTTCTTTGCATCCTCAATCTTAGCTTATTGCTTTTAGAGGTCTTGCAGATAAAACCAAGCAAAGTGCCATGAAGAGAAAAAAATCCATTATTTTGACTGGTTTAATCCCTTCCTGCCATTGACCGGAGTCAGCTGAGTCACACAGAGAACACAGCCTGTGTCTACACTTCCCTTCTCACCCTCATAGGTTCTTTCCGGGGTCATCTTGTTGTAGTCTTCAGACAGGATGAACTCCTGAAACACAGGAAGTATGTCACTCACTGGTTTTCCCAATAAGTAGTGCAATATTTATATCATATGGGACATACTTTTGGGACAAAATTGCCCAGCGCTTAAAATAACCTTACGATGAGCCCTAAGCAAAAAGTGCTTAGCTTTAAAATGATATCCATGTTATTTTTAGACAGGCAATGTATTCTGCAAATAAATCCCATAATCTACACATAATGACAAAGGTTTTACAGCACCCCAGGCCTACACATCCAATGAGATCACCAATTACAAAAATGTGAGGGCAATTATTCTATAACTCGCTTCAATTTCCCAGTGAAACTGCCTGGGTGACCAAGCCATTCCTGAAGATGAAAGCATATTTACTATCCCAGTGTTGATTGATCCACCTAACTGCTTAGCCAATCATGCAAGAGATTACTCAGAGATGCAAACCCTCTGGGAGTATCGATCAGTGCTGGGTGTCTGGAGAAGCAAAGACTCGGTGAAAGATTAACACAGTAGCTACTCAGTGACCCGCTGATGTGAAACCATGACAACCAGCCCCCAATCTGACCCTGGCACTGGGGTACAAGCTTTGGTAGCCATATGCGTGTCAGGATTGAGGCTGGATGCTAAGTAGAAAAGTATGTATGTAACGCCCATTCTTGAGTGTATGTTAAAACTACAGAAAATGTCACTTACAGAGATGGTTCCATTCTCCATTCCCACAGACAGCCTCCTGGTCTCTGGGTTAAAGGACATACAGGAGCATGAAGCTACAAAAAGAAAGAAATGACAAGTCTAAGAAAAGTTGGTGTGTATATAAGTGTGTGGGGGCAAAAAGGCACCCAGCAGGGCGTTACAATGAAATATATCCTAACCGGTTGTGTACTTTATTAAAACGAACAGATGCTAAAACAGATTCCATACAGACAGAATAGCTAACGACAGCTCACAAAATGAGGCCAATGGAGTTGCTAGGCCTAGATGCTTAACTCCATGCATGCATAATTAGCTAATGAGAGATGAGTACTAACCTGGCATAGTGTGATAGATGCTGGGCCAGTACTGGCCACTGTCTCTCTTCAACCATATCCGGATCGTCCTGCGGGTCAGATGCAAACTTTGGTAACGATATTACGGTAAAATCTACCTTAGGTTTTTATGCGACCACGTTTCCCAAAAACGCTTAAATATCTGCTCCGAATTAATATTCAAAAGATGTCTGCAGAAAGAATGGGGTGTCAGCTATAACATGGCACCTTGAGTTTGGAGGAAAAAAAACAGCAATTTTGTTGAAGTGGATTTAGACCCGGTAACGAAATTGCATCATGGGTCCCTGATCTGTACTACACAGAAACTCATATTTACAGATCATCACCGATCCGCCACCAAATTTCACAGTGGGTGCGAGACACTGTGGCTTGTAGGTCTCTCCAGGTCTGTGAAATTTGGTGGAGGATCGGTGATGATCTGGGGGTGCTTCAGCAAGGCTGGAATCGGGCAGATTTGTCTTTGTGAAGGACACATGAATCAAGCCACGTACAAGGTTGTCCTGGAAGAAMACKTGCTTCYTTCTGCTYTGAYAATGTTMCCCAACTCTGAGGATTGGTTTTTCCAGCAGGACAATGCTCCATGCCACACAGCCAGGTCAATCAAGGTGTGGATGGAGGACCACCATATCAAGACCCTGTCATGGCCAGCCCAATTTCCAGACCTGAACTCCATTGAAAACCTCTGGAATGTGATCAAGAGGAAGATGGATGGTCACAAGCCATTAAACATAGCCGAGATTCTTGAATTTTTGCACCAGAAGTGGCATAAAGTCACCCAACATCAATGAGAAAGACTGGTGGAGAGCATGCCAAGACGCATGAAAGCTGTGATTGAAAATCAGGGTTATTCCACCAAATATTAATTTCTGAACTCTTCCTAAGTTAAAACATTAGTATTGTGTTTGAAAATGAATATAAACTTATTTTCTTTGCATTATTTGAGGTCTGACAACACCATATTTTTGTTATTTTGACCAGTTGTCACTTTCTGCAAATAAATGTTCTAAATGACAATATTTATTTGGAATTTGGGAGAAATGTTGTCAGTAGTTTACCCAAACACATACCTATAAATAGAAAAACCAGAGAAACTGATAATTTTGCAGTGGTCTCTTAATTTTTTCCAGAGCTGTATGTGAAAATGGAGCGTTTTCTATGTTTTGTGGAAAAAATGAGGGGAATATAAGTGTTAACAATTTCATCCTGTTATTTTAACCAATTAGAGTAGGATTAATACCAAACATAGAAATGTGCAATTTTCACATACTGTATAATGTTGGGCTGGTGAGATGATGAATATGAAGTTGAACATTTTTGAAATTTCCCTTTAATAATTCATAAAGAAAATGAACACGAGTAAAATCACAATAACTAATTGATAGGTCTATCATTACTTGTTACTTATGTGACCTTTGAATGACTGGAATGAGCATGAGGTTGAAAATGTGGGAATTTTATTACACACTAGAGAGAGGTGACCAGTGGGCTTTCATGTCAGCTGACTGACAAGCCCGGTTGTTTTTATGCAACGTTTGCATGACAGTATATCAGTGGTCGATAAACAGACATACAGTGTAGAAGTCAGGTTTCTGATAAGATACATCTCTCTCTCTGCCTCTCTCAGCGGGGTGACATTGGTACACATCAAGACCAATGTGTACAAGTCTAACGGAGCAAAGACACTAGGTGACCATGACCAGCCAGAAAGAGCCATGACGACATGCTGCAAATAAAATAAGCTCAAGCTGACTAAACTCCATGGTGTAGGAAGTTTCTGATGACCTCAACCAACGGAATTGAGCAGAGACCAGGCTTTGTGGAATTCAGCTTTGGATACAGTGATTTCACCCAAGGTCAATCCTTTTTTTAAATTATTATGAAATGCTTGTGCCTAATTTTGTCTTCTGTAGTTGCATGCCTTTGTTTGCTGAAATCCATACTTTTTCAATAAATGCTACTCAAATATAGCATCTTGGGAAAAAGATATTTGCCCTTTCAGATTCTGCATATTTTTTTATACTGAATGTAACCAGATCTTCAACCAAAACCTAATATTAGATAAAGGGAACCTGAGTTTACAAATAAATAAATAAAATAAGTGTTTTTTTCTGTTAACAAATTTCTGCAACACCCAATTTCCCTGTGTGAAAAAGTAATTGCCCCCCTACACTCTCAATAACTGGCTGTTCCACCTTTAGCTGCAATGACTGCAACCAAATGCTTCCTGTAGTTGTTGATCAGTCTTTCACATCACTGTGGAGGAATTTTGGCCCACTCTTGCATGCAGAACTGCTTTAACTAATTTTTGCTCATTTTAAGTCCTGCCACAACAACTCAATTGGTATTAGGTCTGGACTTTGACTAGGCCATTCCAAAACGTTACATTTGTTGCTTTTTAGACATTTACATGTAGACTTGATTGTGTGTTTTGGATCATTGTCTTGCTGAATGACCTAGCTGCGCCTCAACTTCAGCTCACAGACAGACGGCCTGGCATTCTCCTGTAGAATTCTGATACAGAGCAGAATTCATGGTTCCTTCTATTAAGGCAAGTCGTCCAGGTCCTGAGGCAGCAAAGCATCCACAAACCATCACACTACTACCACCATGCTTGACCATTGGTATGAGGTTCTTACTGTAGAATGCTGTGATTAGTTTTTGCCAGGCATAAATGGGACCCATGTCATCCAAAAAGTTTACTCAAGTTTGCCAAAAAAAAAAAAGCACCTGGACTCTTGGAAGAATGTTCTATGGACAGATGACTCAAAAGTATAACTTTTTGGACGATATGGGTTTTGTGGAAAAATATACAGCAATTGATACTGCATTGATTCCATGTGTTATTTCAAAAAGTACAAATAAAGAAAAACCCTTGAATGGAGTAAGTGTCCAAACTTTTGACTGGTACCGTGTGTGTGCTATATATATTATATAAAACATACACAGTTGAAGTCGGAAGTTTACATACACCTTAGCCAAATACATTTAAACTCAGTTTTCACAATTCCTGACATTTAATCCTGGTAAAAATTCCCTGTATAAAGCCAGTTAGGATCACCACTTTATTTTAAGAATGTGAAATATCAGAATAATAGTAGAGAGAATGATTTTTCAGCTTTTATTAATTTCATCACAATCTCAGTGGGTCAGAAGTTTACATACACTCAGTATTTGGTAGCATTGCCTTTAAATTGTTTAACTTGGGTCAAACTTTGTGTAGCCTTCCACAAGCTTCCCACAATGTTGGGTGAATTTTGACACATTCCTCCTGACAGAGCTGGTGTAACCGAGTCAGGTTTGTAGGCCTCCTTGCTCGCACACGCTTTTTCAATTTTGCCCACAAATTTTCTATGGAATTGAGGTCAGGGCTTTGTGATGGCCACTTCAATACCTTGACTTTGTTGTCCTTAAGCCATTTTGATACAACTTTGGAAGTATGCTTGGGGTCATTGTCCATTTGGAAGACCCATTTGCGACCAAGCTTTAACTTCCTGACTGATGTCTTGAGATGTTGCTTCAATATATCCACATAATTTTCCTCCCTCATGATGCCATCTATTTTGTGAAGTGCACCAGTCCCTCCTGCAGCAAAGCACCCCCACAACATGATGCTACCACCCTCGTGCTCCACAGTTGGGAGGATGGCTTCTTCCCTCGTGGCTTCTTCCTTGCAGAGCGGCCTGTTGATATAGATACTTTTGTATCCGTTTCCTCCAGCATCTTCACAAGGTCCTTTGCAGTTGTTCTGGGATTGATTTGCACTTTCCGCACCAAAATACGTTCATCTCTAGGAGACAGAACGCGTCTCCTTCCTGAGCGGTATGACGGCTGCGTGGTCCCATGGTGTTTATACTTGCATACTACTGTTTGTACAGATGAACGTGGTACCTTCAGGCGTTTGGAAATTGCTCCCAAGGATGAACCAGACTTGTGGAGGTCTACAATTTTTTTCAGAGGTCTTGGCTGATTTCTTTTGATTTTCCCATGATGTCAAGCAAAGAGGCACTGAGTCTGAAGGTAGGCCTTGAAATACATCCACAGCTACACCTCCAATTGAGTCAAATTATGTCAATTAGCCTATCAGAAGCTTCTAAAGCCATGACATCATTTTCTGGAATTTTCTAATCTGTTTAAAGGCACAGTCAACTTAGTGTATGTAAACTTCTGACCTACTGGAATTGTGATATAGTGAATTATAAGTGAAATAGTCTGTCTGTAAACAGTTGTTGGAAAAATTACTTGTCATGCACAAAGTAGATGTCCTAACCGACGTGCCAAAACTATAGTTTGTTAACAAGAAATTTGTGGAATGGTTGAAAAACGAGTTTTTATATGACTCCAACCTAAGTGTATGTAAACTTCCGACTTCAACTGTATATACACACACACTAGTCTAAGTGAGGGAGGGGTAAACGGTGGGACAGATGTGAATGATCATTATGCTCAGAGCTTAAATTTATCAATCTACACATTGGTTGTTTACAGATTGCAAGAAAGGCATTGCACCGTACTTGTGGACGTGACATTCAAACTTGAAACATGTTTAACAGATATCTTGCTTGTCTGGATGGCCTCTTCTACTCCTCTTCTGACCAATTAGTCTGTATATAATGTAATCACACACACAGTTTAATGTTGTGTGAAAAGCACAGATGCTCATTCTGTTTTAGTTTGATATTAATAGGCATTTTTTTTGCCACTTAAGATATGCACCTACTGTAATGACACCTGCTTGTATGAAATATTATACCTTCGCTGCTAAAACAAAAATTGGGCCAACCAAGAATCTATTTTGGGGAAGTGGTTTGTTGTACACATTTATGAACACCTGCAATCTCACCTTTGCTAGAGTAGATCGGGAAGGTTAGCCGCCACCACACACACTTTGTGTAGCCTAAGGGAGGGGTAAATCTAGTGAGTCTAGCATAGAAGGTCTGGGAGGAGCTGCGAATGGAAATTTCCCCATTGAAAGTCTATGGCCTTTGGAATGCATTAAATTGTATGTATATTTTGCTATGGTTTAAAAAGTAGAAATAGTATCAAAAATATTTTGTCAGATAATCTAGTCTGAAGTAGTCAGTAATGTTAGCTTGGTGTCTAGCTCAAAGTTTTTTGAGCAGGGGTGGGCAAAAGAAAAATAATATGAGTATGTTGACTCAAATTACATAAGAGTTGCTGTTATAAACACACTAAAACCCTAAAAGTATTACCTCTGGTTAGTTCAGTAGCATATGTGTGTGATTAATTGCATTAGATCAAAATAAATAACTTGAATGTCAATGATTTATTGTGTACAACATGAAATTTGCATAAATTAACAGCTAATTTGCATATTAAATGACAATGTGCCCATTTCATTTATTTATCCTTTATTTAACCAGGCAGGTCAGTTAAGAACAAATTCTTATGTACAGTGACAGCCTACCCAAGCCAAACCCAGATGACGCTGGGCCAATTGTGCGCCGCCCTATGGGACTCTCAATCACGGCCAGATGTGATACAGCCTAGATTCGAACCAGGTACCAGGTCTTGCAATGAGATGCAGTGCCTTAGACCACTGCACCATTTGGGAACCCAAATGCATACATATATGTATTTAATCCCAATTAATTTTAAAATGCACATTGTATAACCCTGAATGTCATTTTGATAGGAAATTAATATCCTGAAATGTTTGTTAGTTAATCTGAGCCCACCTGTGTCATTTTGGTGCCATTTTTGTTAAACACTTTCTCTAGCGACCTTTGACCCAGAATTCAGACACACAAATTGTATTATCACAGCAATGGTAAGATTTTCTTCAACTGTATTATTGACTGTATCTTTTGTTTATTCCATGTGTAACTCTGTGTTGTTGTATGTGTCGAACTGCTTTGCTTTATTCTTGGCCAGGTCGCAGTTGTAAATGAAAACTTGTTCTCAACTTGCCTACCTGGCTAAATAAAGGTGAAATAAATTACATGCATGAAGCAAAGTGTACTATGCTTCTGAGATTCTGTTGTATCATTGGGTATGCTCAGTTCAAGCGATGTTCATTTTACCCCCCCAACACCCTACTACAGAGGACAAACATAAGAACAAGGTAAGCGTTTTATATATATATATATATATATATATATATATATATATATATATATATATATATATATATATATATATATATATATATATATATATAAGTATTAACCTTTACCGAATCTAAGTCGTCGAAACTGAATTACACAAAGCCTGGTCTCTGCTCAGCTCCGTTTGTGGAGTTAATAAGAAATGTTATTCACCATGGAGTTGAGTTTAGTCAGCTAACGTCACATAAATAAACTAGAGCAATGACCGAGCGGTCTGTTCAGAGGGAAAACCCACTGAGCGATAGGGATCTTCTAGCATCAGTAGCGACATGTTTGCATAGAAATTGTGCAAAATGCATGTAACATTGTAAGGTTAGCTAGTCACATATTTGAAAACATGGCCTCATAAAAGGGTATAGTAAAGCAGTATCATCCTACCTGTCATCAGACACGCTGATCACCCCGTCCTCCTTTGGAATTATAACCGCCGTGTTCACAACATCTTGGGAAGCCTCGATTTTATTGAGTAGAACAGGCGTCCGAGTCTGCGGTTTGGGTTGTATTTCTGCCGCCATGCTGGAGGTATAGCTCCTTCGACAGTTTTGGCTCTCCGTAACATAACACCCTAGTCGAGCCGCATAGGTATTCTAGGTTGTAGTAGCTAGAAACTGTTTGAACACAGCGACCCGTGTGTTGCAACAGCCAAAGATGCTGCTAGTCAGCTGACAAGACATTCACCTACTACGACGCCCATGTTCGAATCATAGACATGCGCGAAAAAACTAGAACGCAAGGCTACCGGAAGTTGCAATATTATTAATGTTTTACTTGTTACTGTATATACAAATGATTAAAACAAAATAGAAATCAGCACATACCGATGAAATCACATCAGTTATGTGATATTCATCATTCTTACTATGTAAACAGTTCGGCAAAAAAATGCTAAATAGAGAGCAATATTAATGGCGTATTTTTGTAGGCACTAACGGAGGCAGGCTAACATTTGCAATGGCTCATAGGTCAAAGCAATGACGTTTCAAAGCCTATGGGGAAATGCAAAGCCGGAGGTATTTAGCTCCTTCGTAACATAACACCCTAGTAGAGCCGCATAGGTGTTCGAGGTTGTAGTAGCTAGCAAGCTAGAAACTGTTTGAACACAGCGACTCGTGTGTTGTAACAGCCAAAGATGCTGCTAGTCAGCTGACAGGACATTGAACAACGACGCCCATGTTCGAGCCATAGATATCGAATGGAAAGGCTACCGGAAAATCAATATTATAAAAGTTTTACTTGTTACTGTATTTGCAAATAGTACAAATTATTAAAATGATCACATACTGATGAAATCACAACAGTTATGTGATATTCAGCATCCCTACTATGTAAACAGTTCTGCAAAAAAATGCTAAATAGAGAGCAAGATTATTGGCGTATTTTTGTAGGCACTAACGGAGGTAGGCTAACTCCGTCTGCCATGGTCAAAGCAATGACATATGACATTTCAAAGCCTATGGGGAAATGAATGGGGGTTTTGTAGGGTTTTTGGATAAACGCCGAAAATAATGTCAGTGTTAAACACAGGCTTAGGAGATCTTATACGTTTTGATCTATGAGATAATCTTCATCAGCTAACATCACTTTTTGTGAATTTTGAAGCATTTATGTAATCAAAACAAGCACAAAGGATTCATAAAGGTCATGTTAACTGAATGCTATTGTCTCATATAGAACAAAACGTATAAAATCTCCTAAACCTGCAGTTAACCTCAAACCTAATTTCTGGTGATTATCCCAAAACTCCATTATTTTCCCATTAATTTCACCTATAGGAATGTTCAACGAACCAGAGGTAGAAAATGCTAACTAATTTCCGTTTTTTAGGACTACAAGCTGGCAAGGTCTATTGATTGGCTTGAATAAAACATTTCTGAATAAATTAGGCTAAGCAGCTGCAGTATTATTATCCCATTGAAATAACTAAAAATATCAAATTTGAAAATTATGCACAAACGAGAACATCACAATCGTATGGTAATGAGGAAACCTTCAAAATAAAATCTAACATTTCATCACATTGCAATACTGATATTGCATTTTAATCAATGGCCACTTTTTTAAGACCAGTAATGAAAGTTACAATGTTGAGACTGGTATGTTGATAATATTGGGCTGTAGAGGAAACATCTGTCTTAGCTAAAGTGGGGTGGAAATTATTCAGTATGGTCTCTAGTTCTAACCAAATATGTTAAAAAAATTATATACGTGTATATTTATTTTTTTACAAAGACATATGTTGTTGTTTTTTAGTGGGACTGTGTGGCAAGGCCTGCTGCGGCTTTATACTCCGCCCCCTCCATTGCCCCAATGTAATACTGTATATGGATACATATTGGGCTGTAGAGAAAAAACCTTACTACCTATCCCAGCTAAAGTGTGGGTCTCTACTAACCAAATATGTTTTGTTTTTGAGGGGGACCGTGAACTGTGTCATACATATCCAGCAGTACTCCGTACTCTGCTCCCTCCATTGCCCCCAATGCAATACACATATGGAATAGGCTACATGGGTTGTAGAGAAAAAACGTTACTAACTATAGCTAGGTTTCCATCCAATTGGCGACAGATTTTCATGCAAATATTGTAAAATCTACATAAAAAAGAGCACTTTCTCACCAGAAACCACGTTTCCATCCAGTTTTTATGTGGGTAGTCATACCCTATATAAAGAAAATAATGACAGCTGTGATGAACAGGTAGTTTTGGTACAATAAATGCAGACAGATCATTTTTAAATTCCAAGGTAAACAAGGTGACTTTTCACAGAGTACACCGACTTGGAGCTCGGAGCGACAAGGCCAAGGGTTCCAGACCTATCATCAAAAAATTTGAACACTACCAACAAAAGGAGCTAAAAGGGACCAAATTCTGTCTCAATTACCAATTTCCACAGGAGATAAACGAACGTCGCAAGAGACTGTATCCTGTACAGAGGCAACAGAGGGAGAGGGGTAAGCGTGCCTGCCTCATTGTGGACAAACTCTTTATAAATGGACAGCTATTCTGAGACAGCTCCATAACACCATGGCTGTACTAAATTCTACAGTGACTTCAGTTTACGGGGGAAAAAAAGAATGTTAACTGTAAAAATGTGAACACTATGAAGTTGATATGAACACACACACACTCAATTACATGCTCGCTTACACATACGGACTTATACATACATACACACCTGATCTCTCTCTCTTTCTCTCTTCTCTCCCTCTCTCCCCTCTCTATCGCCGAGAAGTTTTCTATAATTTAATGTTTTTTATTTGTCTATCTTTTCTATGTCTTTGTCTACATGTTTATCTATGTTTACAACAAGCCAGGGGAAGATATCAGAATGGGGAAGATATCAGAACAGGAACGTTGTGGAATAATAACATATTGTATGGTCCCGTGTGGCTCAGTTGGTAGAGCATGGCGCTTGCAACGCCAGGGTTGTGGGTTCAATTCCCACGGGGGGACCAGGATGAATATGTATGAACTTTCCAATTTGTAAGTCGCTCTGGATAAGAGCGTCTGCTAAATGACTTAAATGTAAATGTAAATGATACATTTGTACTGTAGTGAAGCCGTCTCTATAGTAATGCAAGGTCTCTTTCATGATCATGTAAAACGTCAATTGCTATGGCAATGATGGGATGTGTTTTTCTATGAAAATGATGTTAAAGGTAATTATGATGCAACTATGATGGTGATATGATATGGATTACAATTATCACCCTATAGGCTATACTCACTTCATGTTACACACATAGACACTCAACCATGCAAATTGTCTGGGTTACTATTTATTTGGACATCACACATTATAGTCTTACTCTAATCCAGACATCATACACACTCTCACTAAATCACATCCAATATCATACACATCAACCTACTCAGATTTACTACACACATAATATCTTGACCCAATTGTCCAACATCTGTGGCATTGGCTCACAGGCAAACAGGCAAGGGAATAAAACAAATATTGCTCGAACCTGTTTCTTGAATTCTAAATATCAGACATTTGAAATATCAAATTTTGACCGTCATAATACCTCTTATGGCAGTAACTTTACAAGCACTAATTATGGTCAATTTAGACTGAGAATAGTATCTAGTTATGGTAAGAGGTGAAATAAGTATAGCCAGTGATAATTGTAACAGTTTAGCAGATTATTAAAAAAAGAAGATCGGTCTTTATGTGGCTAAAAGAAAAGGAATATAACATATACTGTTTACAGGAAAATTGCTCTACAACCTTAGATGAAGTTGCGTGGGAAAAGGAATGAGGTGGTGAAATAATTTTCTGTCATGGACAAAGGAACTCAAAAGGTGTGATGATATTAACAAAAATGTTGATCTGAATGTGCAAATAGTCAAGAATGATTCACAAGGAAGGTGGATCTTTCTGAATATGAAAGTGGATGAAAAAGCGATTTGGCTCATTAATTTATATGGTCCAAATCAGGATGATCCATACTTCTTCGAAAATATTTATACCAATTTATTGAACTTACAAATCAAATCATTATGGTGGGAGATTATAACACAGTGTTTAAGTACCTCAATGGCCCGAAAAGGAAATCACTCTACAAACTATCATCACCGTGCCCTTAAGGAAATCACAAATATTATGGACACATTAGAAATAGTGGATATTTGGAGACTATAAAAACCCGACCTAGTGAGATATACATGGAGGAGACTTAATCAAGCTAGTCGTCTTGACTACTTTCTTGTCTCTTTCTCTCTTGCATCAAAGGTTAAAAAGTTTTAATAGGAGACAGAATGCGATCGGATCATCTAATTGGCCTTCACATAACTCTTATAGAGTTTCCACGTGGATGGGGATATTGGAAATGTAATCAACGTTTACTGCAGGACAATTTATTTTTAACGAAGACATAATAATTTATCACTGAATTCTTCCAGTATAATATAGGTTCAGCAAATCCCCTTATTGTTTTGGATACCTTTAAGTGTACCTTCAGAGGTCATTCAATTCAATGTCCATCAATAATAAAACAGCAGTTTCTGGCTAAAGAGACAAGACTAACAAGGGAAATCCATGAACTAATAGTACAGGTAGATATCAATAAAAATGATACTACAGAGATACAAAATAAGTTAGAAGAAAAACAAAAAGAACTGGAGAAACTTATTCAAGAACGATCTAATGTAATCTATTACATAAATAAAGCAAACTGGAGGAAATATGGAGAAAAATGCACCAAATTCTTCCTGAATCTCCAACACAGGAACGCTAACAAAAGGAATTTGCAGAAACTCGTTACTGAAAAGGGAGTCATCTATGATTCTCCGAATTATATTTTAAAAGAGGAAGCTAAATATTTTAAGCAGATGTTCTCTTTTCCTTCTCATCCTCAACCACTGAATTATGATTATTGTAAGGAAGGAATTCTTTCCAAATAATAATAACAAAATAAAAATTAACAAATGTACACAAAAATCAGTGTGAAGGCCAAATTACAGAGGAATAACTTTGAGGCTATTAAATCCATTCAATCTGGAAAAACCCCAGGGCTTGATGGATACTGGTAGATGTATATCAAGCCTTTTTTGATAAACTCAAAGCTCCATTGCTAGCTTGTTTTAACTACTCCTGTAGAAATGGTAGTCTGTCAGGTACTCAGCAGTAAGGTCTGATTTCACTATTATTAAAACAAGACCCAGATGGCAAATATAAAGACCCAGTCTATATAGAAATCTGGAGGCCTGTCACGGCCGTCGTAAGGAGGAGACCAAGGCGCAGCGTGGTAAGCGTACATTCTTCTTTATTAAAAGAACGAACACTGAACAAAACGAACAAAATAACAAAACGAACCGTGAAGCTCATATGGATAGTGCAGACAGGCAACTAAACATAGAATAAGAACCCACAAAACCAAAATGGAAAATGGCAACCTAAATATGATCCCCAATTCAGGCCACCATAGACATACATATGCCTAGACTTACCAACACCCCTAGACATACAAAAACCCCTAGACAATACAAAACAAGCAAACCCACCCTCGTCACACCCTGACCTAACCAAAATAATAAAGAAAACATAGATAACTAAGGTCAGGGCATGACAGTGGGGAGGGTACGGGTGGGCATCTACCCTCGGTGGCGGCTCTGGTTCTGGACGCCGCCCCCCCTCTTTACACCGATCTCTCCGCCTATGTAGATCCGGACCGTGGATCATCGCCGGAGGCACCGGACCGGGTACCCTCGCTGGAGACCCCGGGGACCTTCGCTGGAGACCCCGGGCCGGGGACCGTCGCTGGAGACCCCGGGCCGGGTATCGTTGCTGGAGGCTCCGGACTGGGGATCGTCGCTGGAGGCTCCGGACTGTGGCCCGTCGTTGGCGGTTCCAGACTGGCCCATCGTTGGAGGTTCTGGACTGTGGCCCGTCGTTGGAGGTTCCGGACTGTGAAACGTCGCCGGAGGCTCTGGACTGGGTACTGTCGCCGGAAGCGCTGGACTGGGTACTGTCGCCGGAAGCGCTGGACTGGGTACTGTCGCCGGAAGCGCTGGACTGGGTACTGTCGCCGGAAGCTCTGGACTATGGAAGCGCACTGGAAGCCTGATGCGTGGTGCCGGAACTGGTGGTACCGGGCTGAGGACACGCACCTCAGGGCGAGTGCGGGGAAGAGGCACATGCCGGTACTGGACTGTGGAGGTGCACTGGAGGCCTGTTGCGTGGTGCCGGAACTGGTGGTACCGGGCTGAGGACACGCACCTCAGGGCGAGTGCGGGGAAGAGGCACAGTCCGTATAGGACTGTGGAAGCGCACTGGAGGCCTGATGCGTGGTGCCGGAACTGGTGGTACCGGGCTGAGGACACACACCTCAGGGCGAGTGCGGGGAAGAGGCACAGGCCCTACTGGACTGTGGAAGTGCACTGGAGGCCTGGTGCGTGGTGCCGGCACTGGTGGTACCGGGCTGGGGACATGCACCTCAGGGCGAGTGTGGGAAGGAGGCACAGGATACACTGGACCGTGGAGACGCATTGGAGATCTGGAACGTAGAGCTGGCTCAATGCGTCCTGGCTGGATGCCCATTCTAGCCCGGCAAATGCGAGGAGCTGGAATAGATCGCACCGGGCTATAAATGCGAACTGGAGACACCGTGCGCATTTCTGCATAACACGGTGCCTGACCAGTCACATGCTCCCCATGGTAAGCACAAGGAGTTGGCTCAGGTCTCCAACCTGACTCAGCCAATCTCCTCTGTGCCCCCCCCAAAAAAACGTATTGGGGCTGCCTCTCGGGCTTCCGTGCTAAACGTGTCCCCTCATATCGTCGCCGTTCATCCCATGCTATCGCCACCTGCCTCCATGGTAGGCGATCCTCTCCTGACAATATTTCCTCCCACGACCAGGATCCTTTACCGTCCAAAATCTCGTCCCATGTCCATGCTGTCTGCTTCTCCTGAACATGCTGCTTGGTCCTTTTATGGTGGGTTCTTCTGTCACGGCCGTCGTAAGGAGGAGACCAAGGCGCAGCGTAGTAAGCGTACATTCTTCTTTATTAAAAGAACGAACACTGAACAAAACGAACAAAATAACAAAACGAAACGTGAAGCTAATATGGATAGTGCAGACAGGCAACTAAACATAGAATTAGAACACACAAAACCAAAAGGGAAAATGGCAACCTAAATATGATCCCCAATCAGAGACAACAATAAACAGCTGCCTCTGATTGGGAACCAATTCAGGCCACCATAGACATACATATGCCTAGACTTACCAACACCCCTAGACATACAAAAACCCCTAGACAATAGAAAACAAGCATACCCACCGTCGTCACACCCTGACCTGACCAAAATAATAAAGAAAACATAGATAACTAAGGTCAGGGCGTGACAAGGCCTTTTACACTTCAATGTTGTGATGCAAAAATACTAGCGAAATGCATAGCACTCAGAATTATAAAGGTTTTACCAGGTATTGTTCATCCTGATCAGACAGGTTTTTTACATGGACAATGCATTGGCGATAATATACGACAACTACTAGAAATAATAGAACATCATGAAACATCTAAGAAGCCAGGCCTGGTATTTATAGCGGATTTTGAAAAGGCCTTTGATACAATAAGACTGGATTTTATTTATAAATGCCTGGATTTTTTAAATTTGGGTGATTCTCTTATAAAATAGGTAAAAGTAATGTATAACAACCCCAGGTATAAAATAGTAAATTGTGGCTACTTCTCAAGAGAGTTTTGAATTGTCAAGAGGAGTTAAACAAGGGTGTCTGCTGTCACCATATCTATTCGTTATGGCCATTGAAATGCTAGCTATTACAATCAGATCAAATAACAACATTAGAAGATTAGAAATCCAAGGCTAAAAACAAAGGTGTCCATGTATGCCGATGACTCAAGTTTTATATTAAGTCTACAAGCTAGATGTTATTTTGTTCAAGTGTTTTTTTGAGAATAAATCATGAACTCTTACCATGCTGCGCTTTGGTCCACTTCTTCATGCAACGATGACCGTTACACACATGCGCCGAATACAACAGGTGTAGGTAGACCTTACAGTGAAATGCTTTACAAGCCGTTAACCAACAATGCTATGCTTTACGAAGTTTAAAAAAAAAAAGTGTTAAGTAAAAAATAAAAATAAAGTCACAAATAATTAAACAGCAGCAGTAAAATAACAATAGCGAGGCTATATCCAGGGGGTACCGGTACAGAGTCAATGTGCGGGGGCACCAGTTAGTCGAGGTAATTGAGGTAATATTCACATGTAGGTAGAGTTAAAGTGACTATGCCTAGATAATAAACAGAGAGTAGCAGCAGTGTAAAAGAGGGGGTAGCCCTTAATTTGCTGTTCAGGAGTCTTATGGCTTGGAGGTAGAAGCTGTTAAGAAGCCTTTTGGACTTAGACTTGGCGCTCCGGTACAGCTTGCCGTGCGGTAGCAGAGAGAACAGTCCATGACTAGGGTGGCTGGAGTCTTTGACAATTTTTAGGGCCTTCCTCTGACACCGCCTGGTATAGAGGTCCTGGATGGCAGGAAGCTTGGCCCCAGTGATGTACTGGGCCGTACGCACTACCCTCTGTAGTGCCGAGCAGTTGCCATACCAGGCAGTGATGCAACCAGTCAGGATGCTCTCGATGGTGCAGCAGTAGAACCTTTTGAGGATCTTAGGACCCATGCCAAATCTTTTCAGTCTCCTGGGGGTGAATAGGCTTTGTCGTGCCCTCTTCACGACTGTCTTAGTGTGTTTGGACCATGATAGTTTGTTGGTGATGTGGACCCCAAGGAACTTGAAGCTCTCAACCTGCTCCACTGCAGCCCCGTCGATGAGAATGGGGCTGTGCTCGGTCCTCCTTTTCCTGTAGTCCACAATCATCTCCTTTGTCTTGATCACGTTGAGGGAGAGGTTGTTGTCCTGGCACCACACGGCCAGGTCTCTGACCTCCTCCCTATAGGCTGTCTCATCGTTGTTGGTGATCAGGCCTACCACTGTGTCATCTGCAAACTTGATGATGGTGTTGGAGTTGTGCCTGGCCATGCAGTTATGAGTGAACAGGGAGTACAGGAGGGGACTGAGCACACACCCCTGAGGGGCCCCCGTGTTGAGGATCAGCGTGGCGGATGTGTTGTTACCTACCCTTACCACCTGTGGGCGGCCCGTCAGGAAGTCCAGGATGTAGTTGCAGAGGGAGGTGTTTAGTCCCAGGGTCCTTAGCTTAGTGATGAGCTTTGAAGGCACTATGGTGTTGAACGCTGAGCTGTAGTCAATGAATAGCATTCTCACATAGGTGTTCCTTTTGTCCAGGTGGAAAATGGCAGTGTTGAGTGGAATAGAGATTGCATCATCTGTGGATCTGTTGGGGCGGTGTGCAAATTTGAGTGGGTCTAGGGTTTCTGGGATAATGGTGTTGATGTGAGCCATGGCCAGCCTTTCAAAGCACTTCATGGCTACAGATGTGAGTGCTACGGGTCGGTAGTCATTTAGGCAGGCTACCTTAGGCAGGTTACCTTAGTCTTGGGCACAGGGACTATGGTGGTGTGCTTGAAACATGTTGGTATTACAGACTCAGTTAGGGACAGGTTGAAAATGTCAGTGAAGACACTTGCCAGTTGGTCAGCGCATGCTGTGGTTACATTCCCAAGTAGCCTACCGAATAAGAAATACTAGTTAATTGGGTTTCCATCTCATTTTCAACTCCACTGATGGTTTGTCTCAAAAATGTTTGGCTTATATAGGCTAGTGAATGTGCCCACCGGTATTGGTGCTGCACTAGCCAACAGCTCACAGATAGGCTACACTGCATATATAGCCAATAGTATACATGATAAGATTATTATGGACAAAAGAGAGAGATTATTTATATTTTTCAAACGACTGTCAAGCATCGACATTATGTCAACAGAATAAGACCCTCGATATTTCTTGGAAAGGAGCATCGAGCTAAACAGCATGCAATTTCACCACCGTGAAGTTCATCATAACATATTTTATATGTAGCCTAATAAACTCCATGCTTGACAGAGTCAAGTGGGAGGACCACACAACATATTATATCAACATTTGTTCTTGTATAATTTATTTTACCTACACAAAAAGAACCCACCTTATCTAGCGTATTTTGTTTTGTCAACATTTGGAAATTTTACTGGCAAATGTGCTGTTTCTATCAGGCCTCTTTTAGGCCTACTTTACTCGCATATAATGTAGGATGGAAACCTGGTTTAGTCTCAGCAAAACTGGGGTGGTAATTATTAATTGAGGTCTCTACTAACCAAATATGTTTTGGTTTTTGAGGGACATTGTGTCACACGGTCTGCTGCATGGCTTTTTACTCTGCCCCATGCCCCAATGCAATACACTGAATATAGGCTATTGTATAGAATAGGCCTACATATTGGGTTGTAGAGAAAAAACCTTTCAACCTGTCTCAGCTAAGGTGTCTATTTATATGGCCCCTGTGCCCTATGCCTCTGTCATAGAAATAGATAGAATATATTGGTCGAATTAATAATAGAATGTATGATTTCTTTGATTATTCTTTTTAGATTTTTAAAGAAGAGCCTTCATCTCTGAGTTGCCATGGAGATTCCTCTCGGAATTTGCCGCCCAGGACGGCATTCTGGGATTACTGGGTCTCCCCAAACTATCATGGCGTCCTGTGAAGATGGCGACTACCATTAAACAGGCGTTGCTGGATTTCCTAACTATTTAAATTCAAGGAATTGGAGCCATAGGTAAAAAAAAACTTTAAAAAACGGTGTACATATGTGTTATAGCGCAAGCATCGGTTGTCTGCATACATATTGTTGGTTTTGTGCGACGAGTCAAGTAATCTACCAACTGCTATCAAGCTAGTCGAATGAATGAGGCCGCGGGTGCTGATACGGCGTGTCTTTGTTAGATAACCCGTAGTGGCTAACTAGCTAGTTACGTTAGTCATTTTAAAGTTCACAAGTATTAAAAGTTGTTACGCTTAAGACTGCTAACTTTTTTGGGGTTTAAAAACGACACAATCCTCTCGTTGATAACTAGCTAGCATTAGCGTGCCACGCTAGCTAACTATACGCCAACTAGCTAACGTTAGTGCTAGCGGGGTAACGTTACTTTACTTAGCTACTTTGGTTGCTATGTAGCTGCCCAGCAAAGTACCTTTCTAACTATTAGCCAGTGTCCAGCACAGTTGTTTTTATGTAACGTTACCTAGCAAGTGTTATTGCCAGTTGAGATGGACGATTACAAAAAGGTTGCATGTAAGTGGGTCATTGGTTATGTAATACTGCTGCAGTGTGTTTCTTTTTGTTGTGTGCTCAGACTCAGTGTAACCAAGAGGACATTTATGGCTGTTTGTTTAACGGTAGTAATGTAATTCATTTGTATTGTCTTGACATTCTGAAACAGCCAGGGGTACATTCATTAGTCAGATTCAGTTGCAAAACGTTTTGCAATGGAAACCGTTTATTCTAGAAAGTAGGAACCACAGAAAAGGGAGGGGCCTACCTGAATTTGTCCAATAGAAACACTCATTTTCGTTGCAAAGGGTTTCAGTTCAGAGTAAATGGTTTTGCAACGGAATCTGACTAATCAACACATCCCTGTTGAGTGCCCTGGAGTAACTGTACTGTTTTTCCTTATAGAGTGAGAGACGAGGGCCAGGAGAACAGTGCTTGGGGCCAGAGGTTTTCAGGCCATCACTCACCCCCACACAGAGCTGATAAAATGGAGTGTGCGATGGACACTCGGCAAGGTGTGTTATCAAGATTTACTATAGATATATGCCTGTAATGCGATGGATGGTTATCCTCACATAGAGGGTTATACCTAAATACTGGAAATTCATGACCAAAACAATTTTACTTGGCAATGCTCCTTAAATTCTCATTTGGAAAGCACCGGTGTCTTATAAATGCCTGTTTCTAGTTGCTGGTGGAACTCCAATAATTAGGAAATATTAAGAAGTATATTAAATCCACGTTTTGTACCAAGTGAGAGATGCTTCTCGTGTGTGATGTAGATCTTTGTTTGGGTTGTGCTGTCTCCTATTTATACACGTGGCCACATCTTTTAGAAATAACTAGTTCCAGCTTAGATGTTGGGAAATGTGATATGTCTGGCAGCTAAGATGACGAGGGATCTCCTCACTCAGTACAAAAGGTGGATTTAATATCTTTCTGAATATTCTCTGGTTATCAGAGTTTCACCAGCAACTGGAAACACACCCATGCCCAGACATGCTCCGAAACTTTGGCGGTTAGTAAGTATTTTTTAGACCTCCCGCTTTGGGCTGCATGTGTAAATGTGCAGTATATACAGTATCAGTCAAAAGTTTGGACACACCTACTCATTCTAGGGATTTTCTTTATTTGACTATTTCCTACATTGTAAAATAATAGTGAAGACATCAAAACTATGAAATAACACATATGGAATCATGTAGTAACCAAAAAAGTGTTAAACAAATCTAAATGTCTTTTATATTTGAGATTCTTCAAAGTACGTAGCCACCCTTTGCCTTGATGACAGCTTTGCACACTCTTGGCATTCTCTCAACCATCTTCATGAGGTAGTCACCTGGAATGCATTTCAATTAACAGGTGTGCCTTGTTAAAAGTTCATTTGTGCAATTTCTTTCCTTCTTTTAGAATTTTGAACGTTAGCTTGTTAAGTTAACGTTACCTGACACTCTTGTCCCTGCTCCCCCTTCCTCTTCTGCTGCGGCTTGAAATATTTCAAACTCACCCGAGGGAAAAAATAAAATTGAAGACAGATAAATGTAGCTATCTTGCTTGCACTTTATACAGTTCCAAACAAACTAGCTAGCTAACTTGCTAGACTAGTAATGTTAGTTAATCATGTTTCTATCATCAACATACTTGTTGTGTTTCACGCCACAGAGCTTCTGTACTGCGCACTGGTCACTCACGTACTGGTCCCTGGCGTGCCGTTTCTCGCACAGGTGCATTCTGAAGTGATTCAAGTGAATTGTGTTTCGCGCCATAGAGCGTCTGTATCGAGCATGGGTCACTCGTGCACTTGTCACTGGCACTGGTGTTTCTTGAGTTGTAGGCTGCCTGCCACTGCTCACAAAGCTAAATAACCTTCAGAACTGTGTTGAACCCAGACAGATTATCCTTTTATGAAGAAAAGTGAATGTGCTTTACAGAACTTGATTGAAACTATGTTTGGTAGAAAGTTTATTTTGGTGTGGTGGATATTATTCTGCCGTGGAGCAGTGCAACACTTAAGTGAACCTAGAGGAAACACTGCCGCAAGTAAATGTTTGTTGAAAGTTTCTTTGCCGTGCTTTCAGTAGACTATCGTCTCGACCTCAAGATAGCTATAGCTATGTTGCTGGAGGTTCGAGCTGGATTGGCTAGATCATGAAATGCCAATGACACACCCACCAGGTTGCCAATTCTCTTCCTGGCCACCTTTCATTAGGAATGCATGTCCTATGTTGCTGATGAAATTCACCATACTCGTAATTTATCCAGACAAAGAAATGCGATTGGTTAATCTGTAAATAAGGAATATGATTGGTTAATCTGTGCAGGTGTGGACGAGGCAGCAGAGAGTGAACACACTCTAGAGGAAACGTCTGCAAAAGAAGGAAGTGAGATGCTGCACAAGAAGAACAAGAAGCACAAAAAACACAAGGTCAAAAAGAAGAAGAAGAAACGCTGCAAGGGAGAGCGGGAGACCAGCTCAGAGTCGGTCCCAGAGTCCGACGTAGAGAAGCCACCAGTCAGAATCAGAGCAGGGTGAGGCTCCTCCCATTAGAACCAGAACATTGTTTGACTCCTCCCGTTAGAACCACAAAAATGAGGAAGTTAGATTAAGCTTAAATGCTGTGCACGTGCTTAACCTATGTCACTTTTGTTTTGAGAAGACTTCATCGTCAGCCAGAGCAGGGCACCTGGCTCACGCCCGGGAGGCAGCGCAGTTCCAAAACGAATGCAATTACTTTTCACCCGGCGCATACTCCTCCCACCAGAGCAACATGGGCCAAATAATTGAATGCACTCACTGCTAGACTCTGCCCATTACACCCAGACCTGTGCTAGACAGAACAGGGTGTTGCCTGGTCACCTCTAGATGGTTCCTTCACTGGAATATAGGAGACAAAGCAGCAGAAATGTTGCACTAATCAGCCAACAGGCTCTTGTTTGTCTTTATACTACTGGGACAATTGTGAATATTTGCTTTTATAATAAATGTTTTCTTTGTTGTTTTTAGCTTGAGGACTCATGGCCTAGTGGCTTCTGATGCAGGAGCAAGCACAAAAGATGAGGCAACAAAGGGCTTGATCACAGGTAAGGAGTGTGGCTCTGGGTTCAGGTGTAGGAAATTAACAGATGCTAAAGTTATTTGTTGCTAATGCCTGTGTACCGGTCCAAGCAGATAAACCTGAGGTATGTGATGCTAAAGCCAGAAAACACAAAAGACATGTTGGGAAAAAGAAGAAAAAGAGGAGGAGAAAAGGGGAAGAGAAGCAGGAGAAGAACTCACCTTTACACTCCCCATCAGAGAGCGAATCTATGTCGGGGTCAGATTCTGAGTCTGAGGAGAAGCCAGCTGGCACGGTTGTGCAAGCAGTTCCCATCCTGTCTAAGGCCAGACAAGAGGAAAGGGTGTCCTCCCTACGCCTAACTCTCGGCCAAAAAGAGGGGTCTCTGAAAATGTGTCAAACCTCGGATGAGCAGTCTGCGGATGCACGAGGAAAGACAGAAGAGAAGGCGCCCCCTGCTGACAGCGAGGAACAGACAGTCTCTTTCATAAAGGCAGACGATTCACGGAGCGACAGGTGCTTCAGTCACACCCAGGAGCTTCCGGACATCATCCCCAAGCAAGGCGGCCAGAGAGAGGAGACAAACGCAGGGCAGAGGTCAAAGGTGAATAACCATGCTCCCTCACGGTCAAGGTCACAGTCACTGACGGACACTAAAAAAGCCAGATCGAGTCTTAGTCATTCGACAAGCTCCAAGCAGTCCAGATCAAGCCGCAGTCGTTCACAAAGCCCCAAGCGATTGTCTGGTCTGCCTGTGTCTAGCAGGGGCAGGTCTCGATCCTTCTCAAAGAGCATGACTCCCAAGAGGAAGCAGTCTAAGTCCCTTAAAAGGACAGGACGTAAGTCCCTTTCTTTGTCCCCTAGGAGAGGACACAAGTCTCCTCTGTCCCCCAGGAGAGGAAGCAAGTCCCCTTCTCTGTCCCCCAGGAGAGGATGCAAGTCCCCTTCTCTGTCCCCCAGGAGAGGATGCAAGTCCCCTTCTCTGTCCCCCAGGAGAGGACGCAAGTCCCCTTCTCTGTCCCCCAGGAGAGGACGCAAGTCCCTTCTCTGTCCCCAGGAGAGCCGCAAGTCCTCCTCTGTCCCCCAGGGAGGACGCAAGTCCCCTTCTCTGTCCCCCAGGAGAGGACGCAAGTCCCTCCTCTGTCCCCCAGGAGAGGACGCAAGTCCCCTTCTCTGTCCCCAGGAGAGGACGCAAGTCCCTTCTCTTGTCCCCAGGAGAGGACGCAAGTCCCCTTCTCTGTCCCCAGGAGAGGACGCAAGTCCCTTCTCTGTCCCCAGGAGAGGACGCAAGTCCCTTCTCTGTCCCCAGGAGAGGACGCAAGTCGTCTCCTCTGTCCCCCAGGAGAGGACGCAAGTCGTCTCCTTCTGTCCCCCAGGAGAGGACGCAAGTCGTCTCCTCTGTCCCCCAGGAGAGGACGCAAGTCGTCTCCTCTGTCCCCCAGGAGAGGACGCAAGTCGTCTCCTCTGTCCCCAGGAGAGGACGCAAGTCGTCTCCTCTGTCCCCGGAGAGGACGCAAGTCGTCTCCTCTGTCCCCGGAGAGGACGCAAGTCGTCTCCTCTGTCCCCAGGAGAGGACGCAAGTCGTCTCCTCTGTCCCCCAGGAGAGGACGCAAGTCGTCTCCTCTGTCCCCCAGGAGAGGACGCAAGTCGTCTCCTCGTCCCCAGGAGAGGACGCAAGTCGTCTCCTCTGTCCCCCAGGAGAGGACGCAAGTCGTCTCCTCTGTCCCCAGGAGAGGACGCAAGTCGTCTCCTCTGTCCCCCAGGAGAGGACGCAAGTCGTCTCCTCTGTCCCCCAGGAGAGGACGCAAGTCGTCTCCTCTGTCCCCCAGGAGAGACGCAAAGTCGTCTCCTCTGTCCCCCAGGAGAGGACGCAAGTCGTCTCCTCTGTCCCCCAGGAGAGGACGCAAGTCGTCTCCTCTGTCCCCCAGGAGAGGACGCAAACTGTCTCCGTCTCCAAGACGAGGGCGGCGGTCTGCGTCCAGGCCTCGCGGTCGTGTCAGGAGGTCGAGGACCAGAACCCCTCCCCCTCGTCGTGGTAGACCCTCGAGGTCCCGCTCGCCTGTGAGGCTGACTCGCCGCTCACGCTCCAAATCTAGACGGCTCCGTCATTCCCGGTCGCTGAGAAGAGGCCGGAGCTCCAAGAGCTGCTCCCCGTCTCACAGGAAGAGGTCCCCCCCCAGGACACGACAGTCCCGGTCTCCGGTCAGGAGAGGCAAGCGTACTCGCTCCCGCTCTGTCGTGATCCTGAAGAGGAACAGGAAAGGCTCACTGTCCAAATCCCCAACCGGCAAGAACACCAAGTCCCGCTCCAGGAGCTGCAGGAAATCCAGTTCACCAGTACAGAAAATACTTTCCAGATCACCAAAGCGGGGCAGGACAAAGTCCAGATCCCCAAGACGCAGTAAACCATCAAGATCACCATTGCCATGTAACAGGTCTTGTACTCCTAAAGCCAAATCCCTGAAAAGAAACAAGTGTTCACTGTCAAAATCGCCCAAAAGAGACATATCGAAATCCAGGTCTGTCTTAAGCGACAGGCAATCTGACAGCGTATCCCCAGAACGCTCAAGATCCAGGTCTACTGCCAAAGACCTGAAGTCTCTGAAATCGGTCAAACATACTGAAGACAAAACTGTGAATGATGAAGCACCTACCAAGCCTGTTGGGGAGGCTGTAGCAACAGCTGCAGCAGGGCCCTGGAAGCCCCTCCCTTGGGCTGCAGCCTCCAGTTCTATCATACAGGGCAAGCCAGTGGCTGGGCAGGCTGACGAGAGTAGCTCTGAGATTCCATCTGAAGACCACGACTCTGCAGCAGAAGAGCCAAAGGGAGCAAGAAGCCCAACAAGCTCCTCTGAAGAAGAGCCAGATGAGCATGCTATCTCCAGGTCTGTGTCACCAGAGACCGTTTGTGCTGATCGCCGCTACAGGGCATCATCTTCTAAATCCTCCATCAAGAAGGCATCATCCTCGAAGCAACGTCAGTCCTCAAAATCAGCATCTCCTGCCAGGAAGTCCCACTCACCTGCCGGCAGAAAGACGTCCACCTCTCCCTCACGGAGGTGCTCCCGGTCCAAGTCTATCTCTCCTTCTCAGTCCAAGTCTGCCTCCAGAAGGAGGCGATCTATGTCCCCATCCAGGAAAAGGAAGTCTGTCTCTCCGCCTGCCAGACGGAAGAAACGGTCCAAGTCCAGAAGTCCTGTCCGGCGCAGGAGATCACACTCTAAGTCACCAGCACGGCGCAGGAAGTCACGTTCCAAGTCCAGGACCAAGCACTCAAAGTCCCGCTCCCCGGCCAGAAGGAAGAGGTCCAAATCCACAGACAGGAGCAAACGCCTCAAGTCTCGTTCTCCAGGCCGGAGGAGAAGGTCCGGGTCGCGACGGCGCCGACCCATCATGCGAAATCGCTCATTTGACCGCCGCGACCGATGGAAACGGGAACCAAGCCATTCACCCATCCTCATCCTCCGCAAGCGCCGGTCCACATCTCGAACCCGCCGCAGTGCCAGCAAGACCCCTCCTCGTCTCACTGAGCTGGGTAAGACTACAAGTATGGAGTTCTTTGGAACCCTCTTCCCGACAGCTAAAGCTACGAAGCTTCTGCGCATGTGCAGGATCCTTTATTTTCCACACAATCTGTGCTCTACTTGTTCAGCTGTCCAGAGAACAGGCTACTTTATTAAACAAGCACCATTTGCCAGAGTAGCCTGTTCTCTGGACAGCTGAACAAGTACAGCAGAGACTGGGTGTAAAGTAGAGAATCCCACACATGCGCAGAAGCTTAGGACCTTTAGCTGTCGAGAAGAGGGTTCCAGAGAACTTGGATCCGCAGCCACTCCGTATATACATACACCAATCCAATGTATTGTCATAGTTAAGTACCCTCAGTTTAATGGTGGCTGTTCTAGGCACCTTAGAACAGATTAGTTGATAGTGATAATGTAGTCTAAAATTCCACTGTTGACAGATGTGTATTCTCCCCTTTCCTCTCCCCTTTCTCACTTCACAGACAAAGACCAGCTCCTGGAGATAGCGAAGGCCAATGCAGCAGCCATGTGTGCTAAAGCAGGTGTGCCCATTCCAGAGAGTCTGAGACCCAAGGCCATCCTCCAGCTTCCCCTGCCCAACCCAGCCCCAACCCCTCTGAATCTGCCTCTTCCCCTGCCCTTGCCTCTCAACATGCCCGGCATGGGAATGCCCAACATGAACATGCCCAGCATGAACATGCCCAATATGGCCATGAGTGCTGCCATGGCCAGTATGAAAGCTGCCACCATGACTGCAGCCCTCACCAACATGGCCCAGATGTCAAACATGCCCCAGATGGCCCCCCTCCCCACCATCACCAACAAGCCCCCTCCTAGCCAGGCTCCCCAAACAACCCTTCCCCCCCTCAACCTGGACCACATAGAGGAGGTGAAGAGGAAGGTGACTCAGCAGGCCAACATCTACAGCATCAAGGAGCTCACTGAGGTAAGACTTACAAGAGACTTGTACTGTATGTAATAACAAAGATTTACTTCAGTCCATTGCGCTGGATGTAGACCCCCCATAATGTATTACAGCAAGCGTCAAACTTTAGCTCAGACTCCCATTTTGTATTCTTTTATGTAATGATTTTGGCCATTAAGCCCTTTATCTGCTTCCCCAGAGTCATGATCTTGTGGATACCATTTTTATATCTCTGCATGCAGTTTGAAGGAATTTGCTAACTGTGCAATTGCTAATTAGTGTTACCGTCATGCCTGGAAGTCTATGGTAACTGCTAGCATGCTAGTAGATGCCATAGTCTTCCAGTCCATTGCGCTAATGCTAGTTAGAGGTGGTTTTGGGAGCCAATGCTAACTTCCTTCATACTGGATGCAGAGACCTGACCCTGGGGAAGTAGATAAAGGGCTTCATTGCCAAAATTGCGAAGTATCCTTAAAGGTTACAAACATGAAGAGAATGAACCTGCATCTTACTGACGAGTCAACCGCTTCCAGATTTATTATGTAGTGTCTTGAGGTTACAAGCACGACAAGACTTGAATGTGAAGACAACTGTGTTGTTTGGGGTGTTCTCTTGTATTATTCTGACTGTGTTGACTTCACAATGATTTGTGTGTAGAAATGTAAGATGATAGCGGCGAGTAAAGAGGAGATGGCCATAGCGAAGCCGCATGTGTCTGATGACGAGAATGAGGACAGGAAGCCCTGTGGCAAGAGCTTCTTATTAAGTGTAAGAACTCCCAAGCTTCATTCTAGCATTCACCCACCATACATTCAAACATCCACGCATATTAGATGAATGATGAGTAGTAGAGTGATTTAGTAACTTTTCTCTCTATTCTGCAGTAACTTTCTTTGGGGCACATCAGAGGTTCTCCCCATGGATACCATCACCAGGTGGACAGAAGTCAAGGTTGTTGTGGTTATAGAGCAGGAACCTCATCAGATACTGCCAGCCCTTGTTCTCTGGACAATCGTTCCCTCCCCAGCCCCTCCCATCAGTACTCTAGCTGTCTGGGGAAGTGTTTGAAACGTCAGTGATCCTGTGTCCATTGGACAGACTGGCCTGAGTGTTCTTGTGTGTCATTGGATGGATTGCAGTGTGTACAGTGTGGTTATCCCTAGCTTCTACACGTTGCTCAGACAGAGCTCTCTGGACAATGACTGAAGCAAAATGATAGGAACATATTTTCAATGTTTTGTCAACCCTTTCTAATGTTAAACTTCTGTTTCTTTTTTATTGTGTTCAGTAATAATATTTCCACCTCATGGTTCCTTTAGTGACATTTTAACCTGTAATTAAGTGAACTGCTCGGTCTGCCCTCAGCACGCACGGGCACACAAATACACACATCAGTAATATGATGGTCAGGTGTGTCTTTAGTGACGGGCAGACCGACCAGGTCTCTCCATTGAGAAGACAAACTTATCAGGTCTTTGTAGGATCCACTCTAAATGTTTTGTCACTTCTCTATATATTAACTGATGTAATCTTTTGCTATTTTAATGACAAATACATTTTAGGATTTCCTTGATCAGTAGTAGAATATTATTTGGCTGACTTTGTACATAATGTGTTGATTATTAAAGGAAACCAGAAAATCACCTGTTGTCTAATGTTTTTTATGTAGGAGCCTAACTGTTAAGGTCCCCGTTTTTTTTCTAAATCTTTACCTTGTGGTCAGTACTGCAGGGGTGTATTCATTACGCCGATTCTGTTGCAAAACGTTTCTCCAATAGAAACTTGTTTTAATTGTTTGGATTAATTACCGCCGATGTACTATATATTCTTTGATTCTAATCAGAGACTGATTCAGACCCGGAACACAAGTTTTTTTTTTGTTTGCTTGAATGCTTGCTACATTTTGAAACAGTTTCTAGTGAACGATACTTTACACCAAAATGTTCTTGAACAGACTTTGAGGTACGTTTGCTCTCGTTTGGTGAGTGTGGCGAGGTGTGGCTTGAAGCAATGAGTGACGTATTTAAAGGGCAGTGGCCATGCTGACAGTATTCCACAACCCCTCCCTGTTTTTCATCTGGTTGTTCAGTACAGCACCATTTCTGTTCAATTTAACTTTCCTAACTTAAAAATGTATTGAACGTAGCTCAGGTTTGTTATTTCTGACCTCACAGCTATATGACTAACTCTGAGCTGTGTAAGTACATTTACATTTAAGTCATTTAGCAGACGCTCTTATCCAGAGCGACTTACAAAAATTGGAAAGTTCATACATATTCATCCTGGTCCCCCCGTGGGGAATGAACCCACAACCCTGGCGTTGCAAGCGCCATACTCTACCAACTGAGCCACACGGGACCGGGTCTAAGTAAGTTTAACCTCGTTCCCATTGCAATGTACAACACTATTGACCTCAGTCAGGGATCTAGTGCTAATGGGTCCTGAGGCACTGGAGGTCCTTCTGCCGGGCACTTCGTTGGGTTCTAAAGATCCACAGTTCATTGTTTTACTGGGCCTTATTTGGGCTTTTCAGACCGCACTTTCAGAGCAGGGCCAGGGGTGTATTCATTATTCAGACTGTTGCAACGATAACAATTAACCGTTTATTCTAGGAACCAAGAACGGAAGCAAACGGAGCAAACAAAATAAAATGTTGAGGGACCTACCTGAATTTGTCCAATAGAAACTTGTTTTCAGTTTGGGAAAAAACGGTTTCTGTTGCAAAATGTTTTGCAACCGACTAAATGTTTTGCAACAGAATCAAAGTAATGAATACACCCCAGCTACGATCATGCCGTTGTGACCATGGTGGCCCAAAGGCTCATGGAAGCTCTTTAGTATAAAAAAAAAATGATGATGGTGGAACACTTTCGACATCCGGACCATAGTGCCAGGAAAACAGGTCACACACACTCATTAGTCAGCTCCAGTCAGTCCGCTAAATTCTGGTGGAGAGATCAGAGCTGAACTGTTCTCAGAGTTAGATAGTGAAAATGACAGACTTCTGAGGAAGGGCTGGACCACTACCTCTTGAATCAAGTGAGGATCATATGCTGCTACGTAGTGTGTGTGTGTGTGTGTGTGTGTGTGTGTCGTGGTTATCGTGTGTGTTGATTATTGTGTATGTGTGTAATTGTGCTTATTGTGTGTATGTTAGGTGGACCTAGTGGTACCGGACAGTGGACAGGCGTGTTGAGGTTCTGAAGGTGGTCAGAGATCTGACCGCTAAGGTCAGCAAGATAGATGGATGCCTCCAGTCCATTGCCCACGCTGGAGTCAACGAGAACATCAAGATAACACAACGACTTTGATATCTTTCACACAGTAGCCTTCAATATGTCAATCTCAGAATTATGGAATCTCTGTGTGTGTGTGTGTTCAGGACCAGCCTGCCGTGGTGTCTAAATGGGGCCACTGTGCTTGTGTGTGTTAATATTGTGTGTGTTAATATTGTGTGTGTGCCTGTGAGGGGTCTGATGATTGTGTGTGTAGGTCCTGACTCCCAGCCTGGTATTGGTGAGTGTTCCGGTGAGAGGGTTGATTGGATATCATGAGCATGTGACTTGTCAGTGAAGATCACAGGAGGTTGGTGGCACCTTAATCGGGGAGGACGGGCTCGAGGTAAAGGCTGGAGTGGAATTAGTGGAATGGTATCAAATACATTAAACACATGGCTTTCATGTGACTGATGCCATTCCATTTACTCCGTTCCAGCCATTCATGAGCCGTCCTCTCCTCGGCAGAGATACTATTCTCTGACTGGCTCACTCCTCCCTACTCCTATCCATGAGCCAGAGAAACTCTACCAATGGCTGAAGCTGGAGAGCTTCACAAGACCCGCCCAGGACTTGCAGGTAGGATGTCTTAAAGCAGTTCAAAGAGTTAGCCAGTAAAATGTTTTAAATATTCTCAAATAACTCTATTGATCTTCATGCGTTTGTATGTTTGTCTTTTATAGGATGCCAAAGTGTGTGGAGGGAGACATTGTTTGTTGTTGCCATAGAGACGGTGGAAGGTGTGATGGAGGCGGAACTTGTTCCAACAGTGGAGCTGATCAACTATTATCAGAAGAAGGCCCACTGGCCCCACCTTCTGCAGCGCTGGCCAACCACAGAGAGAGCTCACTGCATCAAGGTCAGCTGGGAGTCATGCTTACTAACTCCTACTTCCCTACACCTAAAGGACTCTCAGACCATGAGAAACAAGATTCTCCGGTCTGATGAAACCAAGATTGAACACTTTGGCCTGAATGCCAAGCATCACGTCTGGAGGAAACCTGGCACCATCCCTACGGTGAAGCATGGTG
Organism: Salvelinus sp. IW2-2015; assembly: GCF_002910315.2. Lineage (NCBI taxonomy): Eukaryota > Metazoa > Chordata > Actinopteri > Salmoniformes > Salmonidae > Salvelinus > Salvelinus sp. IW2-2015. Next base: position 29,761,867 of record NC_036839.1, read on the forward strand.
GTGGCAGCATCATGCTGTCGGGATGTTTTTCAGCGGCAGGGACTGGGAGACGAGTCAGGATCGAGGGAACGATGAACGGAGCAAAGTACAGAGAGATCCTTGATGAAAACCTGCTCCAGAGTGTTCAGGACTTTGGACTGGGGCGAAGGTTCACCTTCCAACAGGACAATGACCCTAAGCACACAGTCAAGAGAACACATGAGTGGCTTCGGAACAAGTCTCTGAATGTCCTTGAGCGGTCCAGCCAGAGCCCGGTATTGAACCCAATCAAACATCTCTGGAGAGACCTGAAAATAGCTGTGCAGCGATGCTTCCCACCCAACCTGACAGAGCTTGAGAGGATCTGCAGAGAAGAATGGGAGAAACTCCCCAAGTACAGGTCTGCCAAGTTTGTAGCATCATACCTAAGAAGACTCGAGGCTGTAATCGCTGCCAAAGGTGCTTTAACAAAGTACTGAGTAAAGGGTCTGAATACTTATGTAAATGTGATATATCCGTTTTTAAGTTTTATACATTTGCAAAAAATTCTAAAAATCTGGTTTTGCTTTGTCATTATGGGGTATTGTGTGTAGATTGATGACATTTTTTTTTTTTTTTTATCAATTGTAGAATATGGCTGTAACGTAACAAAATGTGGAAAAAGTCAATGGTCTGAACATACTTTCCGAATGCACTGTAAAACCAATACAGAGTGTGTTGAATGTCCTTATTAAACAAGTCACAAGTGTATTTTTTCTTTACTGAATCAAGTTTTGAGTTTATTATGTTGCATACATTATTGCGCCTGTTGAAATGTCAGTTAAAAAGTTTCATAGATTTGAATTTTCATGTAACACATATCAACTGCTTCTACGTTTATGATCCAGCAGAGTGCAGCATCGCTCCACTCCCTGTGTGTCAGCAAGTAAAATGTTATTTGTCACATGCTTCGAAAACAACAGGTGTAGATGAACAATGAAATGCTTACTTCCGGCTCTTGCCTACAATGCAGAGAGTAAAATAATAACACAAGGAAGAAATACACAATTGTTAACAACACCTTGGCTATATACACAAGGTACCAGTACCGAGTTGATATGCAGAGGTACGAGGTAATTGAGGTAGATATGTACAGTACCAGTCAAAAGTTTAGACACACCTACTCATCCAAGGGTTTTTCTTTATTTGTACTATTTTCTAAATAATAGTGAAGACTTCAAAACTATGAAATAACACATATGGAATCATGTAGTAACCAAAAAAGTGTAAAACAAATCTAAATGTATTTTTGATTCTTCAAAGTAGCCACCCTTTGCCTTGATGACAGCTTTGCACACTATTAGCATCCTCTTAACCAGCTTCTCCTGGAATGCTTTTCCAACAGTCCTGAAGGAGTTCCCACATATGCTGAGCAATTGTTGGCTGCTTTTCCTTCACTCTGCGGTCCAACTCATCCCAAATATCAATTGGATTGAGGTCGGGTGATTGTGGAGGCCAGGTCATCTGATGCAGCACTACAACACTCTCCTTCTTGGTCAAATTGCCCTTACACAGCCTGGAGGTGTGTTGGGTCATTGTCCTGTTGAAAAACAAATGATAGTCCCAATAAGCGCAAACCAGATGGGATGGCGTATCGCTGCAGAATGCTGTGGTAGCCATGCTGGTTAAGTGTGCTTTGAATTCTAAATGAATCACTGACAGTGTCACGAGCAAAGCACCATTATACCACCTCTGCCATGGTTCACGGTGGGAACCACATATGCGGAGATCTTCCGTTCACCTACTCTGCGTCTCACAAAGACACGGCAGTTGGAACCAAAAATCTCAAATTTGGACTCATCAGACAAAAGGGCAGATTTCCAACGATCTAATATCCATTGCTCGTATTTCTTGGACCAAGCAAGTCTCTTCTTATTATTGGTGTCATTTAGTGGTGGTTTCTTTGCAGCAATTTGACAATGAATAATAAAAAATTAAATAATGAAGCCCTGATTCACGCAGGCTCCTCTGAACAGTTGATGTTGAGATGTGTCTGTTACTTGAACACTGTGAAGCATTTATTTGGGTGGCAATCTGAGGCTGGTAACTCTAATGAACTTATCCTCTGCAGCAGAGGTAACTCTGGGTCTTCTTTTCCTCTGGCGGTCCTCATGAGAGCCAGTTTCATCATAGCGCTTGATGGTTTTTGCGACTGCACTTGAAGAAACTTTGAAAGTTTTTGAAATTTTCCAGATTGACTGTCCTTCATGTCTTAAAGTAATGATGGACTGTCGTTTCTCTTTGCTTATTTGAGCTGTTCTTGCCATAATATGGACTTGGTCTTTTACTAAATAGGGCTATCTTCTGTATCCCACCCCTACCTTGTCACAACACAACTGATTGGCTCAAACGCATTAAGAAGGAAAGAAAATGCACAAATGAACTTTTAACAAGGTACACCTGTTAATTGAAATGCATTCCAGGTGACTACCTCAGGAATCATGTTGAGAGAACGCCAAGAGTGTGAAAGCTATCATCAAGGCAAAGGGTGGCTCTTTGAAGAATCTAAAATCTAAAATATATTTTGATTTGTTTAACACTTTTTTGGTTACCACATGATTCCATGTGTTATTTCATGTATTTATTCAACAATGTAGAAAATAGTAAAAAATAAAGAAAAACCCTTCAATGAGTAGGTGTGTCCAAACTTTTGACTGGTACCGTACTTATACAGTTGAAGTCGGAAGTTTACATACACCTTAGCCAAATACATTAAAATCAGTTTTCACAATTCCTGACATTTAATCCTAGTAAAACTTCCCTGTCTCAGGTTAGTTAGGATTGCCACTTTATTTTAAGAATGTGAAATGTCAGAATAATAGTAGAGAGAATGATTTATTTCAGCTTTTATTTCTTTCATCACATTCCCAGTGGGTCAGAAGTTTACCTACACTCAATTAGTATTTGGTAGCATTGCCTTTAAATTGCTTAACTTGGGTCAACCGCTTCGGGTAGCCTTCCACAAGATTCACACATAATTTGGGTGAATTTTGGCCCATTCCTCCTGACAGAGCTGGTGTAACTGAGTCAGGTTTGTAGGCCTTGCTCGCACATGCTTTTTCAGTTCTACCCACAAATGTTCTATAGGATTGAGGTCAGGGCTTTGGGATGGCCACTCCAATACCTTGACTTTGTTGTCCTTAAGCCATTTTGCCACAACTTTGGAAGTATGCTTGGGGTCATTGTCCATTTGGAAGACCCATTTGCGACCAAGCTTTAATTCCTGACTAATGTCTTGGATGTTGCTTCAATATATCCACCTAATTTTCCTTCCCTCATGATGCGATCTATTTTGTGAAGTGCACCAGTACCTCCTGTAGCAAAGCACCCCACAACATGATGCTGCCACCCCTGTGCTTTACGGTTGGGATGGTGTTCTTCGGCTTAAGCCACCCCCTTTATCCTCAAAACATATCAATGGTCATTATGGCCAAACAGTTCTATTTTGTTTCATCAGACCAGAGGACATTTCTCCAAAAAGTACAATCTTTGTCCCCATGTGCAGTTGCAAACCGTAGTCTGGCTTTTTTATGGCGGTTTTGGAGCAGTGGCTTCTTCCATGCTGAGCGGCCTTTCAGGTTATGTCGATATAGGATTAGTTTTACTGTGGATATAGATACTTTTGTACCTGTTTCCTCCAGCATCTTCACAAGGTCCTTTGCTGTTGTTCTGGTATTGATTTGCACTTTTCTTACCTAAGTACGTTCATCTCTAGGAGACAGAACGCGTCTCCTTCCTGAACGGTATGACGGCTGCGTGGTCTCATGGTGTTTATACTTGCATACTATTGTTTGTACAGATGAAAGTGGTACCTTCAGGCGTTTGGAAATTGCTCCCAAGGATGAACCAGACTTGTGGAGGTCTACAATTTATTCAGAGGTCTTGGCTGATTTCTTTTGATTTTCCCATGATGTCAAGCAAAGAGGCACTGAGTTTGAAGGTAGGCCTTGAAATACATCCACAGGTACACCTCCAATTGACTCAAATGATGTCAATTAGCCTATCAGAAGCTTCTAAAGCCATGACATCATTTTATGGAATTTTCCAAGCTGTTTAAAGGCACGGTCAACTTAGTGTATGTAAACTTCTGACCCACTGGAATTGTAATACAGTGAATTATAAGTGAAATAATCTGTCTGTAAACAATTGTTTGAAAAGTTTCTTGTGTCATGCACAAAGTAAATGTCCTAACTGACTTGCCAAAACTATAGTTAGTTAACAAGAAATTTGTGGAGGTGTTGAAAAACAAGTTTTAATGACTCCAACCTAAGTATATGTAAACTTCCGACTTCAACTGTAGGTAGGGATAAAGTGACTAGGCAACAGGATAGATGATAAACCGTAGCAGCAGCGTATGTGATGAGTCAAGAGTTAGTGCAAAAGGGTCAATGCAGATAGTCTGGGTAGCTATTTGGTTAACTATTAAGTAGATTTATGGCTTGGGGGTAGAAGTTGTTTAAGGTCCCGTTGGTTCCAGACTTGGAGCATCGATACTGCTTTGCCGTGCCGTATCAGAGAGAACAGTCTAGGACTTTGGTGGCTGGAATTTTTGAAAATGTTTTGGGCCTTCCTCTGACACCGCCTGGTATGGAGGTCCTGGACGGCAGGAAGCTTGGCCCCAGTGATGTACTGGGCAGTACGCACTACCCTCTGTAGCGCCTTGCGGTCATATGCCAAGCGGTTGCCGTACGAAGCGGTGATGCAACCAGTCAAGATGCTCTCAGTGCTGCAGCTGTATAACTTTTGGAGGATCTGAGGACACATGCCAGATCTGTTCAGCCTCCTGAGGGGGAAGAGGCGTTTCTTTTTTATTGAACCTTTATTTAACTAGGCAAGTCGGTTAAGAACAAATTCTTATTTACAATGACAGCCTACCCCGGCCAAGCCCTAACCCGGACAACTCTGGGCCAAATGTACGCAGTGCTATGGGACTCCCAATCACGGCCGGTTGTGATACAGCCTGGAATCAAACCAGGTCTGTAGTGATGCCTCTAGCACTGAGATGCAGTGCCTTAGACCGCTGCGCCACTCGGGAGCGTTGTTGTGCCGGCTTCTTCTCAACTGTGTTGGTGTATGTGGAACATGTTAATTCCTTAGTGATGTGGACAGCAAGGAACTTGAAGCTCTCAACCCGCTCCACTACAGCCCCGTCGATGTGGATGGGGGCGTGCTCGGCCCTCTGTGTGTGTGTGTGTGTGTGTGTGTGTGTGTGTGACACCTGCAGATGAGATGAGCTTTCCTAAAAGGCCACAGCAGGGAGCTAGTCCTCACATTGCCTCATAGCAGACACCTGAGGCAGGCTTTATATTGGAAGACATACTGAATGACAAGGACTGCACTCTGTCCTCCTAGGCACCCTTTTTAGGGATTTGTGTGTTTATAAAAGTACCCTCATGCACTGTACTGTTTTGGGCTTATGTTTGCATACACTGTTTTTGGTTAATGTTTTTCTATGTTTGCTGAGAAGGTGAAGAGAGGATGGCGGGAACACAGGGAACTGAGCGGATGGAGAGAACGTGTGGAGGAAACTAAATGTGTCTGACATGGTGAATGTTCCCAAACACACTGAAAGAATGACACACACACACACAACGGTATTTCTAGTATAGCTGTTACCATTTACACCTCTACGTCTTCAGGATCCCATCCATACTGAGGCCTACTGCTCCTACCAGCGTTCTAGCTCTTGGGGGCCGCAAAGTCAGATTTGTGCAGTGTATAATTTGTTTATAGAACCAGATCGTCTATGTAAGGAGAATCAGCTTTGTTGTGTGGCATCGTGGGTTAGGGTTGGAGTTAGGGTAGCGTCATGGGAGGGGACATGAATCACTGAGCTGACATTAAGGGTTAGGGATTGAGGTGACTGGGTGAGTCATGTCATTTCTCTCTCACTCAAACACACACACACTGTCCACCGGAATGGCCTCAGAAAAGAATACAGACATAGGGTAGTTATTGGAGACAGAAAAACACACTAATGTGATGTCATCTTGTGACTTAGTTTGATTGTTTGATTGAAGGTTTTTTTGTCACGAAGCTGTGTGTGTGTGTGATTGTATGTATTTTACCGTGGTGCTGCAATGATACAATGTGTGGTTTTGGCAAAGCCTAGTATTTTGAAGATATTCCATTTATGTTCCATCTTGTCTGAGACACAGTTCTCCCAACATGGATTCAGAAGCTAAGATGGGCTGTGTTGTTGTGATTACTGATAGCCTGTCCTGTGGTGTGTGTGTGTGTGTCCCAGCTGATGAGGGTGCATGAATCTATTGGCTGCAGGCTCCATTCAACACTGTCCAATAGCATCTGGAGAGAGACAGAGAGAGAGGGAGAGGGAGAAAGAGAGCGAGAAAGATGTGAACGTCGTAGTTTTTTCTTCTGTTAACGATAATCACGTCCTGTACCGTATTCAGTTGTTGCGGGGTTCAGACCACAAATACTTAGCCTATTCCCGGGAGCTCACGGCAACAGTGGAATTTACCCCAGGCACGTCGCTGGTGCACGAGGCTCTGCAGTCATCGACACACGGTCCCAGGATTTCTCTCACCGCTCTCCTGTCCTCTCTCCCCATCTTCTTTTCAGTTTTCTTCGCAGTGAGGGATGAAACGCTCTGTCAGCTGACATTTTTACTGCAGCAGCTGCGTGAACAGACCAATGGAGCAATGACGTGTGTCGGTGAGTCTCATTTATCACCATGTTCTACTGTGTGTGTGTGTGTGGGGGGGGGGGGGGGGTCCTGTGGGCTACAGTACGCTCATTACTATTCATCTGATGTTGCGCTTCACAGTCAAATTGTTGTGACTAAAACCCCGCTATCGAATGTATTTCACTATTGGCTGTATATAATAGATATATAGCTGGATTTCAGATGGATAACAGGTTGATTTTCTTTAGACATGTCCTGAGTCTAAACGTCATGATTTAAGCAACACAACCGGTGTCATGGCCCCTGTAGCACCTGGGGGTGTCACTGCAGCGAATGGAGAGGAATGGGCTCTGATTTAAATATCCAGCCATATGCAGCTGATACAGGTCCAGATATAGGATACCTGATGATGCAGCTGCAGTACCAGTCACAGCCAAGAGATAACATTTAAATGTTACATATTAATTTCTCTCTCTCGCGCGCGCGCTCTCTCCATCTCTTTCTCTAAAATCGATTCAATTCAAATTACCTTTATTGGCACGAATGGGAACGACCAATACAATATCAATGCTATAGCAACAACAACTACTTGTGCGGACGTTTTAAACATTCATACTAATTTCCCCAAAAGGGCAGGTGGGTTCTGAGATTTAGAAACCTAGGACTGATATTTAACAAAAATTACAATAAGGAAATTACATTAATGACAATTGCAATAACTAGCACATACTGTGCTGCTAGCGCCAAGACTGTTGGCATGTCGATTTTGAATGTAGGCACAAATTATTATTCCATTGAAATAATAATATAGATCATTACACTGAAGTTAAGTGGTAAATGGGCAAAACAATGCCCTAATGATGAGTAACTATAACTTGTTACCATGATATTGCAATGCTATAACCATTTTATCCTGTGCTGTAGTCAGTGGCGATTTAAGCATGTAAGTCTTGGTGGGGCTAACTCCCCACATTTTTTTTAGATGCATGCCAGCAAAGCCACTACACAACACAACACTAAACAATACATTAATTGCACTATAACGGTGACAAACGGTGCCCACAAACTGTTAGGGCCTACATAAAACTGTCGCAACAGCAGAGCTTTCTTTCCAGCACCATGGAGTGAATCCTTACCACTGCTACACCTGGCTATCAGTGGAGCCTTGTCTGGCAGCGAAACAGTTCATTCAGCCTCATAGTAAATGAGTAAAAAATGTAAAAAATGCATTTTTAAAAACATAGCTGATATGGTTGACTTGCTTAAACAAATGTGATTTCTACTGACAATTGAGATGTACAAACTATGGCATAAGGCACAGGTGTCAAACTCATTCCACGGGGGGCCGAGTGTCTGCGGGTTTTCGCTCCTCCCTTGTACTTGATTGATGAATTAACATCACTAATTAGTTAGGAACTCCCCACACCTGGTTGTCTAGGGCTTTATTGAAAGGAAAAACCAAAAACCTGCAGACACTAGGCCCTCCGTGGAATGAGTTTGACACCCCTGGCATAAGGGAACGATGAGCGGATAAGAGGTAATCCGTAATTTCGATTAAGACATTTAATGAACGAGCTAAGACGGACGTAGTCAATACAACTATTTGTTCAGCACTTTTGAAATGTACAGCGACAGAATACAGATCATGGGCCGTTCTTAACGTATTCTCCCTGTACACCAAGTCAGAACCTTAGGATAAATAAAGGGGGCATATAAGCAGACAATGAAAGCTATTTCAATATTCAATGATGACATTTCTCTAAAACAGGTTATAGGCTACATGTGCACCACTAAGTCAGAACAGTAGGCTAAGTTCTGAGGGGGAAAGGGACCAAATTATTAGGGTGTGGCACATGGGCTACTAACAGCTTACTACACAACATACACTTAGTATTACTTTCTTAGCTACAGTTTACATATCTCCCTAGCAAATTACATTATTTATGCAGCAACGTACAATACATTTTTGGAATCACTGTTGTGCTGTGCTCACTTGAACAGGAATGTGGGGCGGCGGTCCTTCTTGTGGGTAAATTTTAGCTTGCTAGCTAAGATTTTGAAAGTATTATGTTGACATGATCAGTTCAATCAAAGCTACGGTAGATATAATGTGATTTGACGTCATTTTATCTGTGGCCAATGACCTTGAGCCTTCTTGGATGTGCACTTCAAATGTAAATCAATGACAGCACCCAAGAGGGCTTGAAATTTCTAGCTCTCCCTGTAGATTTTGAGGTGATGTAGTGTCCCCATGAGTGACAGAACACTTAGCCAATCACGGCACAACTAGAGAAGATGACCAACCCCTATGCTCTGTATTTTCCGCTAGCTGCCCCTACACCACAGAAAGCACTGAGCTAGGCTGAAGCACTTGCATGTTTATATGCGGCTTTATTAACTCAATTTTTTTTATATACATTGTTTGCCAAAATAACATGCAAAACAGGCAACAAAAAAACAAGTGGGGCTCAAAATGACAGGTTGCCACTGGCTGCAATGTAAAATTATACCAAGATTGCTCTCAGTTTCTCTTTAGTTGGAGCATGAGAGGAGAAAATGTCTCTCAGTTTCTACCACTCTGCACCTTGAGAGGTTGCAGCCTGTTCTCTCTGGCCAGTCATGTTGTTTTAATGGGGTCTTCATGTCTATACTTTAAGTCCGCCTTTATTTGTGGTATTGTACTCTTTCAGAGTAGGCTGTGTCAAAAATGTTCCCAGTTCAGCCCACACGCTTGGAGGAGAACCATTGTACATGCAGTATGTATATATAATTCAAGCTCTGTCTCTGCTTTTTCTCTCTCTCTGTCTGTCTCTGTCTCTCTCCCTCCATCTAGGCAGAACAGTGTGACTGTACGAAGAGAACCGGAAGGTGACTGGCTGACCCAGGGAGGAGAGAGACATATTCTGAGACAAACACACACAAAAAACTGAGCAGGGCTACGTGAGTGTGTTAGACTCTCAGACGGAGTCCTGATCTAAACCGAACGCAGACACTCCCACATGTCTCGCCCGTCTACCCCCACCCCTATCCCCTCTCTGCCCTCCTATCTACTGTGTGTCCTCTCCATGTTCCTGTCCCTGTCCAGACTGAGGGGCATCCTCCCCCCTCTCCTCTCCCTTGTCCTGTCCCTCCCCCCTGCTGCTAGCCAGTCAGTCATCACCACGTCCCAGGGCAGACTGAGGGGTCAGTTGACCCCCCTGCCTTCTGACCTGCTGGGCCCTGTGGTCCAGTACCTGGGGGTCCCCTACGCCCGCCCCCCCACCGGGGAGAGACGCTTCCAGCCCCCCGAGCCCCCCCTGTCCTGGCCAGGGGTGAGGAACGCCACCCAGTTCTCCCCCGTCTGCCCCCAACCTGTAGAGGAACACAGCCTGCTGACAGAGATGTTACCTCTCTGGTACTCTGCCAACCTGGACATAGCCAGCGCATACCTGTCACAGCAGAGTGAAGACTGTCTCTACCTCAATATATACGTCCCTACTGAGGAAGGTATGTAGTATGTACAAACACACACACACGCCATCTACCTCAACTTATATTATGCATGCACCCACATGTTTCTTTGATATCTGCAAGAGCTATTTAGCGCTCTGAAAATATGGCTTGTGTGTGTGTTTCCAGACATCCATGATGAGGGCGGTCTGCGGCCGGTGATGGTGTACGTCCACGGAGGTTCCTACTCAGAGGGGAGCGGCAGCATGATGGACGGCAGTGTCCTGGCTAGCTATGGAAACGTCATCGTCATCACAATCAACTACAGACTGGGAGTACTGGGTTAGTCACCTTCACCTTCATCATCATCATCATCATTGTCGTCATCATCACCATCATCACGTCATTGTCATCATCATCATCATCGTTAAATTCTGCCTAATCACCTTTCTGTTACTCTCTCACTGGTTGAAATGTCACATTTCTGTGTTGCCACTGGGAAGCTAGCAGCCTGTACACAGCCAGATTCATCTCTTGTGTNACACACACACACACACACACACACACACACACACACACACACACACAATCAAATCAAAGTTTATTTGTCACATGCTTACTTACAGGCTCTAACCAATAGTGCAAAAAAGGTAGGTAGGTAAACAATAGGTAGGTAAAGAAATAAAACAACAGTAAAAAGACAGGCAATATACAGTAGCGAGGCTATAAAAGTAGCGAGGCTACATACAAACACCGGTTAGTCAGGCTTATTGAGGTAGTATGTACATGTAGATATGGTTAAAGTGACTATGCATATATGATGAACAGAGAGTAGCAGTAGCGTAAAGAGGGGTTGGCGGGTGGATGCATCCATCTCTACATATTTATGCATGCGCCCACATATGTTTCTTTGCATATTGCAAGAGCTGTTGAACGCTCTGCAAATCTGGCTTGTGTGTGTGTGATTCCAGACATCCATGATGAGGGCGGTCTGCGGCCAGTGATGGTGTATGTCCATGGAGGTTCTTATTCTGAAGGGAGCGGCAACATGATGGACGGCAGTGTCCTCGCTAGCTATGGAAACGTCATTGTCATCACAATCAACTACAGGCTGGGAGTACTGGGTTAGTCAACTTCTTCATCAGCGTCGTCGTCATCTTTACCATCATCATCGTGAGATTCCGCCTAATCACCTTTCTGGCTTACTCTCTCACTGGTTGAAATGTCACCGGTCTGTGTTGCCACTGAGAAGCTAGCAGCCTGTACACAGCCAGATTCACTGTGTGTACGCCTGGTTAGAGGGGAGCCATCAGCTYTGTGTTTATGGCTCACAGTAGGTAGGGTTAAATTAAGCTTTATGAGAGAAGGAGGAGAGAGAGAGAGACTAGACACATTGGAAAGAATTAACCAAAAAACTGAGCAAACTGGAATGCTATTTGACCCTAAATAAAGAGTACACAGTGGCAGAATACCTGACCACTGTGACTGACCTAAAATGAAGGAAGGTTTTGACTATGTAAATATTCAGTGAGCATAGCCTTGCTATTGACAGAGGTCGCCGTAGGCAGACCTGGCTCTCAAGAGAAGACAGACTATGTGCACACTGCCCACACAATGAGGTGGAAACTGAGCTGCACTTCCTAACCTCCTGCCAAATGTATGGCCATATTAGAGACACATATTTCCCTCAGATTACACAGAACCACAAAGAATTCGAAAACAAATCAAATTTTCATTAAAAAAAACTCCTTTATCTATTGGGTGAAGTACCAGTCTGCCATCACAGCAGCAAGATTTGTGACCTGTTGCCACAAGAAAAGGGCAACCAGTGAAGAACAAACAGCATTATAAATACAACCCATATTTATGTTGTTTTATTTCCCTTTTGTACTTGAACTATTTCCGCATCGTTACAACACTGTACATAGCCATAATATGACATTTGAAATGTCTATTCCTTTGAAACGTTTGTTAATGTAATGTTTACTGTTCGTTTTTGATCATTTATTTCACCTTTAAAAAATCTATTTCATTTGCTTTAGCAATGTAAATATATGTTTCCAATACCAATAAAGCGCTTTGAATTAAATTGAATTGAGACAAGAGAAGCAGGGTGTGAGGCAAGGAAGGGGAGGGAATAAGAGAGAGGGTAAGAGAGGAGGAGAGGAGGTGATCTAGGGAAAGAGGTAGTGCGGGAAGGGTTAAGAGGAAAAGAGTGGGAGGGGAGGAGGAGGAAAACAAGAGGGGAGAAGAGGAGGGCTAAGTGATCGGATTTATAATCATTGAAGGTCACATGTATCTTGTGGCTCAGCCCTCAGTAACACACACACACTCCAGCTCATCCTGTTAGTGACACACTCATGTCTCTAGTGTGGCGTGTGAATTAGTGCCACACTCATTTTGCGTGTGCATGTGTTCAGTGACACATGGATGTTCTGCTGTCCCAGGTCTACCCCAGGTCTGACTGAGGGTGGTGAGCAACGGTCACATGACATCATCAGTCACTGAGTCATGTCACCACATTACCCAGGGTACTCAGGGTTTGGCTACACTGTAAAACATGTCTGTCAATCTGTGTTTAGACAATTAATTTGTTCTACAGTATAAGGGTTAGTGCGCAACTTTAGCCACTTACTGGATTAGGTTTAGGTTATAACGGCATACTGTAATACTTGTTATTATTTATTTATTAAGATCATTAATGAGAGATTTATAAGTATCTGCCGTATTAACCAATCCCCAGTGAGCCTACTAGTCCCATAATTGTAAGGAATCAAATCTAGTTGGAGATCTAAGTGGAGATCGGCCTTTAGTTCCAAGTCCATATTTACATCCTGCTGTTCATGTCTTTGATGGAAAGTATTTTTTAAATACGATACAGTGCATTCGGAAAGTATTCACACCCCTTCACTTTTTCAACATTTTGTTACATTACAGCTTTATTCTAAATTGGTTTAAATAAAATGTTTCCCTCATCAATCTACACATAATACCCCATAATGGCAAAGCAAAAACAGGTTTTTAGAAATGTATGTACATTTATAAAAACAACCAAGCAGAAATACCTTATTTACATGAGTATTCAGACCCTTTGCTATTAGACTCGAAATTGAGCTCAGGTGCATCCTGTTTCCATTGATCATTCTTGAGATGTTTCTACAACTTGATTGGAGTCCACCTGTGGTAAATTCAATTGATTGGACATGATTTGGAAAGTCACACACCTGTCTATATCAGGTCCCACAGTTGACAGTGCATGTCAGAGCAAAAACCAAGCCATGAGGTCAAAGGAATTGTCCGTAGAGCTCGGAGACAGAATTGTGTCAAGGCACAGATCTGGGGAAGGGTACCAAAAAAAATTCTGCAGCATTGAAGGTCCCCAAGAACACAGTGGCCTCCATCATATTAAGTGGAAGAAGTATGGAACCACCAAGACTCTTCCTAGAGCTATCTGCCCGGCCAATCGGGGGAGAAGGGCCTTGGTCAGGGAGGTGACCAAGAACCCGATGGTCACTCTGACAGCGCTCCAGAGTTCCTCTGTGGAGATGGGAGAACCTTCCAGAAGGATAACCATCTCTGCAGCACTCCACAATCAGGCCTTTATGGTAGAGAGGCCAGAAAGAAGCCACTCCTCAGTAAAAGGCACATGACAGCCCGCTTGGAGTTTGCCAAATAGCACCGAAAGGAATCTCAGACCATGAGAAACAAGATTCTCTGGTCTGATGAAACCAAGGTTGAACTTTTTGGCCTGAATGCCAAAAGTCACGTCTGGAGGAAACCTGGCTCCACTCATCACCTGGCCAATACTATCCCTACGGTGAAGCATGGTGGTGACAGCATCATGCTGTGGGGAAGTTTTTCAGTGGCAAGGACTGTGAGACTAGTCATGATTGAGGGAAAGATGAACGGAGCAAAGCACAGAGCAATCCTTGATGAAAACCTGCTCCAGAGCGCTCAGGACCTCGGACTGGTGCGAAGGTTCACCTTCCAACAGGAGGACAATGACCCTAATCACACAGCCAAGACAACGCAGGAGTGGCTTGGGGACAAGTCTCTGAATGTCCTTGAGTGGTCCAGCCAGAGCACGGACTTGAACCTGATCTAACATCTCTGGAGTAGAGGTCGACCAATTATGATTTTTCAACGCCGATACCGATACCAATTATTGGAGGACCAACAAAAGCAGATACCGATTAATCGGACGATTTTTATATATATATTTGTAATAATGACAATTACAACAATACTGAATGAACACTATTATTTTAACTTAATATAAAAAATCAATAAAATCAATTTAGTCTCAAATAAATAATGAAACATGTTTAATTTGGTTTAAATAATGCAAAAACAAAGTGTTGTAGAAGACAGTAACAGTGCAATATTTGCCATGTAAAAAATCGAACGTTTAAGTTCCTTGCTCAGAACATGAGAACATATGAAAGCTGGTGGTTCCTTTTAACATGAGTCTTCAATATTCCCAGGTAAGAAGTTTTAGGTTGTAGTTATTATAGGAATGATAGGACTATTTCTATACCATTTGTATTTCATTTATCTTTGACTATTGGATGTTCTTATAGGCACTATAGTATTGCCAGCCTAATCTCGGGAGTTGATAGGCTTGAAGTCATAAACAGCGCATTGCTTGAAGCACAGCGAAGAGCTGCTGGCAAATGCAGGAAAGTGCTGTTTGAATGAATGCTTACGAGCCTGCTGCTGCCTACCACCGCTCAGTCAGACTGCTCTATCAAATCATAGACTTAATTATAATATAATAACACACAGAAATACGAGCCTTAGGTCATTCATTTGGTCAAATCTGTAAACTATCACTTTGAAAACAAAACGTTTATTCTTTCAGTGAAATACGGAACCGTTCCGTATTTTATCTAACGGGTGGCATCCCTAAGTCTAAATATTGCTGTTACATTGCACAACCTTCAATGTAATGTCATAATTATGTACAATTCTGGCAAATTAATTACGGTCTTTGTTAGGAAGAAATGGTCTTCACACAGTTCGCAACGAGCCAGGCAGCCCAAACTGCTGCATATACCTGTCACGACTTCTACCGAAGGTAGCTTCTCTCCCTGTTCGGGCGGCGCTCGGCGGTCGGCGTCGCCGGTCTACTAGCCATCACTGATCCCTTTTTCCTTTTCTGTTTGTTTTGTCTTTGGTTCTTTTTCACGCCTAGTTTCATTTGCGTTAATTTCTGTGTGTATAATTGTAACCTGTTGCCTGCCTAAATTTGTGCAGGATTAGTCTTTTATTGTGATGTGCTCGGTTAGATTATACCGTTATTTCTTTTCACGATTCTTAAGTGTAATCGTGTCGGAACTTTGTTTGTTCCTCCGTGCGTTTGTACGGGTTCTCTGTTGTCGAGGGCGTTGTACCTTTTCGATTGTGCCATTCCTGTGTTGGTGGACTTTCTTATTAAAACACGCTTCTCAGACATCCCTGCTCTCCTGCGCCTGACTCCTACACCTACCACCTAGACGCACATTATCACAATACCCTGACTCTGCTTGCACAGAACGCAAGAGAAGTGACAATTTCCCTAGTTAAAAGAAATTCATGTTAGCAGGCAATATTAACTAAATATGCAGGTTTAAAAAATATATACTTGTGTATTGATTTTAATAAAGGCATTGATGTTTATGGTTAGGTACACATTGGTGCAACGACAGTGCTTTTTTCGCGAATGCGCTTGTTAAATCATCACCCGTTTCGCCCATTCCGATTAATTGGTCGACCTCTGCTCTGGAGAGACCTGAAAATACCTGTGCAGCGACGCTCCCCATCCAACCTGACAGAGCTTGAGAGGATCTGCAGAGAAGAATGGGAGAAACTCCCCAAGTACAGGTCTGCCAAGCTTGTAGCGTTATACCCAAGAAGACCCAAAGCTGTAATTGCTGCCAAAGGTGCTTCAACAAAGTACTGAGTAAAGGGTCTGAATACTTATGTAAATGTGATATTTCAATTTTTAATTTGCTAAATTGTAAAAAAAAAACTGTTTTTGCTTTGTCATTATGGGGTATTGTGTGTAGATTGATGAGGAAAAACAACAATTCAATCGATTTAAAAAATAAGGCTGTAACGTAACAAAATGTGGAAAAAGTCAAGGGGTCTGAATACTTTCCGAATGCTCTGTATTTCTGTTTGTTGTGTTATAATAATTTTTTACTCTAATATCTACTAGATTTTCCTTCTATATTGTTGTGTATTTTATATGTGTTATTCCCTCAGGTTTCCTCAGTACGGGTGACCAGGCAGCTAAAGGCAACTATGGTCTGTTGGACCAGATCCAGGCTCTGCGCTGGGTGAAGGAGAACATTGCTGCATTCAGCGGAGACCCAGACAGAGTCACTGTGTTTGGCTCCGGGGCTGGAGCCTCCTGTGTCAGCCTACTAACTCTGTCCCACTACTCTGAGGGTAAGTAACCTCTAACCCCTGAACCCAACCTCTGAACCCTTACCCTTGACCTTTAACTTCTAACTGTTAGCCTGGTCACACTTCTCAAAGAGTCACCTCCAATTCTTGACCCATAACCTCTGACCTCTAACCTCTGTCAGCATGCTGTGTATCAGATCTGTTCCAGAAGGCGATCATCCAGAGTGGGACAGCCCTGTCCAGCTGGGCGGTCAACTACCAGCCAGGGAAGTATGCAAGGCTGCTGGGGGACAAGGTGGGCTGCAGCCTGGAGGACTCATCAGAGCTGATCGTCTGTTTGCAGGGGAAGACCTACCAGGAGCTGGTGGAACAGAATATCACTCCAGCTAAATACCACACCGCCTTCGGACCTGTCATCGACGGTGATGTCATCCCTGATGACCCCCAGATACTCATGGAGCAGGTGAGAAAATATAGAAGCCTCTATGGTTTATATATATTATACATGTATTACAAGTTATTCTTAAAATGTTAGACCTGGACATAGCACCATTTCAGCAGCTACGTTTGTCTTAAATTATATATTAAATTGCTTAGATCATAGGAATAACTGTGTTACCATTTTTATAGACCTATCCAAGGCTTTTGATACTGTTGACCATCGCTTACTCATTCAAAGGTTGTCTGTAATGGGCCTTGACCAGGTGTCTTGCAGGTGGTTTAGGAACTATCTGTCAGATAGGACACAATGTGTGCATTCTGATGGTGTCAAGTCAAGTTTCCTCGATATTACTAAAGGTGTCCTACAGGGGTCGATTTAAAGCCTAGGCAGCAGCTACTCCTAGGGTCTGGCAAAATAAAAGCAGTTTTACCATTTTAAAAACATTACAATACATTCATTACAGAATTCACAACACACTAAGTGTGGGCCCTCAGGCCCATACTCCACTACCACATATCTACAACCCAAAATACATGTGTACGTGTGTGTGTGTATAGTGCGTATGTTATCATATGGGTGTATGCATATGTCTATGTCTATTTGACCATGCTGGTCATTTATTAACATTTGAACATCTTGGCCATGTTCTGTTATAATCTCCACCCGGCACAGCCAGAAGAGGACTGGCCACCCCTCATAGCCTGGTTCCTCTCTAGGTTTCTTCCTAGGTTTTGGCCTTTCTAGGGAGTTTTTCCTAGCCACCGTGCTTCTACACCTGCATTGCTTGCTGTTTGGTGTTTTAGGCTGGGTTTCTGTACAGCACTTTGAGATATCAGCTGATCTAAGAAGGGCTATATAAATACATTTGATTTGATATGCCTATGCTTGTGTTGCTTCACAGTCCCCGCTGTTCTATAAGGTGTGTTTTTTATCTGTTTTTTAAAATCTGATTCTACTGCTTTAATCAATTGCCTGATGTGGAATAGAGTTCCATGTAGTCATGGATCTATGTAGTACTGTGCGCCTCCAATATTCTATTCTGGACTTGAAGAGACCTCTGGTGGCATGTCAAGATTTAGTTGAGGTTTAGGGTTTAGTGAATGATTTCTCCCAAATACAATGCTTTTATTTTTTGAAATATTTAGGACTAACTTATTCCTTGCCACCCATTCTGAAAGCTCTTTGTTAAGTGTTTGTTAAGTGTTAAGTGCAGTCATTTCAGTTGCTGTAGTAGCCGACGTGTATAGTGTTGAGTCATCCGCATACATAGACATACTGGCTTTACTCAATATCGTTAGTAAAGACTGAAAAAAGTAAGGGGCCTAGACAGTTGCCCTGGGGAATTCCTGATTCTACCTTTATTATGTTGGAGAAGCTTCCATTAAAGAACACCCTCTGTGTTCTGTTAGACAGGTAAATCTTTATCCACAATATAGCAGGGGGTGTAAAGCCATAACACATAAAGTGTTTCCAGTAGCAGACTGATTGATAATGTCAAAAGCCGACTAACAGTCGAACAAAACAGCTCCACAATCCTTTTATCATCAATTTCTCTGAGCCAATCATCAGTCATTTGTGTAAGTGCTGTGCTGGTTGAATGTCCTTCCCTATAAGCATGCTGAAAGTCTGTTGTCAATTTGTTTACTGTAAAATAGCATTGTATCTGGTCAAACACAATTTTTTCTTCAACTTTACTAAGGGTTGGTAACAGGCTGATTGGTTGGCTATTTGAGCCATGAAAGGGGGCTTTACTATTCTTAGGTAGCGAAATTACTTTTGCTTCCCTCCAGGCCTGAGGGCACACACATTCTAGTAGGCTTAAACTGAAGATATGGTAAATAGGAGTGGCCATATCGTCCACTATTATCCTCAGCAATTTTCCATCCAAGTTGTCAGACCCCGGTGGCTTGTCATTGTTGATAGACAACAATAATTGTTTCACCTCTTCCACACTCACTTCACAGAATTCAAAAGTACAATTCTTGTCTTTCATAATTTGGTCAGATATACTTGGATGTGTAGTGTCAGCGTTTGTTGCTGGCATGTCATGCCTAAGTTTGCTAATCTTGCCAAATTTTTTTTTTAAATAGGTGGCAATATCAGTGGGTTTTGTAATGAATGAGCCATCTGATTCAATGAATGATGGAGCTGAGTTAGCTTTTCCCCCCAACATTTCATTGAAGGTGCTCCAAAGCTTTTTACTTCTTTGTCATTTATCTTTCATAGTGTAGTTTCTCCAATCAAATCAAATCAAGTTTATTTTATATAGCCCTTCGTACATCAGCTAATATCTCGAAGTGCTGTACAGAAACCCAGCCTAAAACCCCAAACAGCAAGCAATGCAGGTGTAGAAGCACGGTGGCTAGGAAAAACTCCCTAGAAAGGCCAAAACCTAGGAAGAAACCTAGAGAGGAACCAGGCTACGAGGGGTGGCCAGTCCTCTTCTGGCTGTGCCGGGTGGAGATTATAACAGAACTATGCCAAGATGTTCAAAATATTCATAAGTGACAAGCATGGTCATATAATAATCATGAATAATTTTCAGTTGGCTTTTCATAGCCGATCATTAAGAGTTGAAAATAGCAGGTCTGGGACAGGTGGCGGTTCCATAACCGCAGGCAGAACAGTTGAAACTGGAATAGCAGCAAGGCCAGGTGGACTGGGGACAGCAAGGAGTCATCATGCCCGGTAGTCCTGACGTATGGTCCTAGGGCTCAGGTTCTCCGAGAGAGAGAAAGAAAGAGAGAACGAGAGACGAGAGATTAGAGGAGGCATACTTCATCACACAGGACACTGGATAAGATAGGAGAAGTACTCCAGGTATAACCAACTGACCCTAGCCCCCCGACACATAAACTACTGCAGCATAAATACTGGAGGCTGAGACAGGAGGGGTCAGGAGACACTGTGGCCCCATCAGAAGAAACCCGCCGGACGGGCCAAACAGGAAGGATATAACCCCACCCACTTTGCCAAAGCACAGCCCCACACCACTAGAGGGATTCTTACCACCAACTTACAATCCTGAGACAAGGCCGAGTATAGCCCACAAAGATCTCCACCACAGCACAAACCAAGGGGGGCCAACCAGACAGGAAGATCACGTCAGTAACTCAACCCACTCAGTGACGCACCCCTCCCAGGACGGCATGAAAGAGCACAGTAAGCCAGTGACTCAGCCCCTGTAATAGGGTTAGAGGCAGAGAATCCCAGTGGAGAGAGGGGAACCGGCCAGGCAGAGACAGCAAGGGCGGTTCGTTGTCTCCAGAGCCTTTCCGTTCACCTTCACACTCCTGGGCCAGACTACACTCAATCATATGACCTACTGAAGAGATAAGTCTTCAGTAAAGACTTAAAGTTGAAGACGAGTCTGCGTCTCTCACATGGGTAGGCAGACCGTTCCATAAAATGGAGATCTATAGGAGAAAGCCCTGCCTCCCGCTGTTTGCTTAGAAATTCTAGGGACAATTAGGAGGCCTGCGTCTTGTGACCGTAGCGTACTATAGGTATTGTACGGCAGGACAACTGGAAGATAGGTAGGAGCAAGCCCATGTAACGCTTTATAGGTTAACAGTAAAACCTTGAAATCAGCCCTTGCCTTAACAAGAAGCCAGTGTAGGGAAGCTAGCACTGGAGTAATATGATCAAATTTCTTGGTTCTAGTCAGGATTCTAGCAGCCGTATTTAGCACTAACTGAAGTTTATTTAGTGCTTTATCCGGGTAGCCGGAAAGTAGAGCATTGCAGTAGTCTAACCTAGAAGTAACAAGTGCATGGATTAATTTTTCTGCATCATTTTTGGACAGAACATTTCTGATTTTTGCAATGTTACGTAGATGGAAAAAAGCTGTCCTTGAAGCTGTCCTTGAAACAGTCTTGATATGTTCGTCAAAAGAGAGATCAGGGTCAAGAGTAACGCCGAGGTCCTTCACAGTTTTATTTGAGACGACTTTACAACCATCAAGATTAATTGTCAGATTTAACAGAAGATCTCTTTGTTTCTTGGGACCTAGAACAAGCATCTCTGTTTTGTCCGAGTTTAAAAGTAGAAAGTTTGCAGCCATCCACTTCCTTATGTCTGAAACACAGGCTTCTAGCGAGGGCAATTTTGGGGCTTCACCATGTTTCATTGAAACATTATTCAGTTTAGTCACATGATTTCTCAATTTGCAGTACGTTTGCCAATCGGTTATGCAGCCAGACTTATTTGCCATCCCTTTTGCCTCATCCTTCTCAACCATACAATTTTTCTATTCCTCATTAATCCACGGGGAGTTAACCGTTTTTACAGTAATTTTCTTAATGGGTGCATGCTTATTAGTAACTGGGATAAGCAATTTCATTTCATTTTTAAGTGCAATGTCTGTTTGCTCCTCATTACACACCACGGACCAACAAATATTATTTACATCAACAACATAGGAATCACTACAAAACTTATTGTATGACATCTTATACACTATATTAGGCCCAGCCTTAGGAACTTTGGGTTTCCTAGATATGGCTACTATATTGTGATCACTACATCCGATGGATCTAGATACTGCTTTCAAGCATATTTCTGCAGCATTAGTAAAGATGTGATCAATACATCTGGTAAATTTAATTTCTGTGCTGTTTGTAACTACTCTGTTAGGTTGACTGATAACCTGAAC
The DNA here is from genome assembly GCF_002910315.2 of Salvelinus sp. IW2-2015. NCBI lineage: Eukaryota > Metazoa > Chordata > Actinopteri > Salmoniformes > Salmonidae > Salvelinus > Salvelinus sp. IW2-2015. The sequence goes on from NC_036839.1 coordinate 29,783,446, forward strand.
CAGGTTGCAGGCACTGGTTACAGTTTGAAGCTTTTTCTTGTGTGGGCAGCTTGATGAAAGCCATATTTGAATCACATTTGAATGTGATATACCTCTCTGTTGATATCGCAATCATTATCAAGCATTTCACACATGCTATCCAGCTACTGATTGTTAACACTCTGTGGTCTATAGTGGCTTCCCACAAGAATGGGCTTTAGGTGAGGCAGATGAACCATATTACTTCAGCAGTCATTTACATGAGATCCTCTCTAATCTTTACAGGAATGTGGTTCTGAATATAAATAGCAACACCTCCACCACTGGCATTTCTGTATTTTCTGTAAATGTTATAACCTTGTATTGCTACCACTGTATCAATAAAGGTATTGTCTAAGTGAGTTTCAGAGATAGTCAGAAAATAAATGTAATCTGTTACTACAAGTTATTCATTTCATGAACCTTGTTTCTCAAGATACATATGTTAACATGGGATATTTTGAGCACTTTTCTGGGAGGCTTGCTTCTTTTCATTGCTTTACTGGGAAGCTTAGCAGAAGTAGATATTCTCATGGTATTTATGTTAGTGCAGGGTGAGCTGCACACAGTGGACTTCCTACTAGGGCACACCGCCTCATTGCTAACAGCATACATCTGGTTCATAGACACATGATTGCTGCATACAATAGCTGTAGGATCAGCAGAGGCATCAGGGCAGTTAGAGGGACATACATTAGGTTACTTACATTGTGTCTACCAATGCCCCTGGTATAATGTACATTTGCTAAAGCATTATGATGACTCAGCGACACAATGGTAGGAATTAACTGAGCTGGGCTTGGGTCATTCATAGGTCATTGAGCAGGTTCTCGCCTATAAATATCTGGGCTTTTGGACTAATAATAATTTGACGTTTAAAATACATATGGATGAGCTAGTTAAGAAGCTGACATTTAAAGTAGGCTTCTTTTATAGAAATAGATCATGCTTCTCCCTGAACAACAAGAGGCAGATTGTATAGTCAACTTTCCTGCCAGAGCTTGACTAAGGTGACACCATTTATTGGAATGCAGCAGGCACTACTCTTAACCCTTTGGATGCCGTCTACCATAGCACCCTTCGTTTTATCACAGGTGATAGTTTTAATACGCATCACTGCATCCTGTATTAAAAGGTTGGCTGGTTCTCATTAAAGTCCCGTAGATCACTTCATTAGTCCCATTTTGTGTTCAAATCTCTACTATACAAGCTCTTGACTTACCTAACTTATTTTTTTAAAGTATAAAAACATGAGATACCAAACCCGTTCACAGGGTTGGTCTCCACCGAACTAGGTATATCTGTTTTTTGTTTTAATGCTCCACATTTTTGGAATCACTTACAAAATTGATTACATATTTGGATTCCCTGGTGCCACTAGGGCAGTTTAAAACTCTGATGATGAATGAGTTCACTGAGGTGTGCAATTGTTTTGATTGACTTTAATAATTTGTTAATGATGCCTGTGATGTTCTAATGTAATGTACTTGTTTTTACATTCTATTTTATGTCCTCAGGACACCATTGAAAAAACAGAGATCACCCAAGAAGAAATATTAGATAGTGTTAAAACATTCACATGGAGAAAAGCATCAGAAATGGATGGCTTTCACATAGAATTCTATTCAACATTTTGGGACAAAATAGCCCCACACAAATGACAAAGCACATGTCACTCAATTCAATACTTCCTAGTTTCATGTATCAAACGGTTATTTCAGTTATATTAAAACCAGGAAAACTTGGAGAGTCCCCTGCTGATTATAGACCCTTAAGTTTAATCAATTGTGACAATAAAATAATAACAAAGCTTATAAACAATAGAATGGCAAAAGTCTTAACAGACTTGATACAGTATATAATGTAATTAAACAGGGTTATTGAAAATATACACAAACAAATACAAGAACATGTTTCAGTTTAATACAATACCCCAAAAAACAAGATTCACATTTATCAATAATGGCTGTTGATGCCGAGAAGGCTTTCGACCATCTTGAATGGTCTTTTCTATTCACAACTTTGGAAGCTTTCAACTTTCCAGCTGAAATAATACATTTATAAAAATATTGCATGAATGTCCTAAAGCCAAAATATACACAAATAATACATTATCTGCTGAAATTGCTTTAGAAAGGGGCACAAGACAGGGATGTCCCCTCTCCCCACTCCTGTTTGCACTGGCTATTGAACTGTTTGCACTGGCTATTGAATTCTTTGCAGAAAGAATTAGACAGGACCCAAACGTAACAGGTATCAGTATTGGTAAACATTAATAAAAATATTAACTTATTTGCAGATGATCTCCTGATATACCTGACCAATATTGAAAACTCAATGCCCCCTTTTGCTAAAAATATTTTACGAATACTCAAAAATCTCAGGATCAAAAATGTATGTGGGAAAAAATGAAAAAATGGCATTAGGAAAAAGTAAAAGAATAAGTCACGATCTACAGGAATCCTTTAAGTGGACCACAAAAAAAAAGAAATTAAATACTAAGGATGCTTAATAAATAACAACAAATATATAAAGATAACTTTATTCCATTACACAACAATATGAAAGCAGGTCTAATTAAATGGAAAAATCTTCCCATAAATCTTACAGGTAGGATAAACCTCTTTAGAATGGCATGGCTGCCAATGATTTTGGATTTAATACCAAGTACCCCACCGAAGACATTCTTTAAAAAAGTATACTTGGTCATAACAGACTTTATATGGCCAAATAAAATGTATAGAATAAAAAAAGAAAGTTTAACATCTTCCTAAGTCTGAGGGTGGTTTTAACCTTCCAGACATGGAATTGTATCAACTCACTACCCAAGGCTTTTATTTGCAACATATGGTTAAATGCACTAAAGAGGAACAATGGGTACATATTGAAGATGCAGATGCTCATCTCCAGAATCAACTTCATAGTTAAGAACACTATAACAATATTGAAGAAAATGAAACATATTCTACAAGAAACAATATCATTCCCTAAAAACACAACCTTATTGATCAATCCTTGGATGGCTTTTCAGAATTCACAGATGAATTGGTCCACATGGAAAACTAAAGGCATAGAAACCCTAAATGACTTGGTAACAGAAAATAAATGTATTTCCATGACAGAATTAAAAAGTCATTTTGGACTGACCAATGAAGATACAGTAGTTTTAAATATATGCAACTTAAAAGTTACGGAAACAGATGCTCAAATGATAGGGAATATACAAAACCTTGCAGAGGGCATATCCAACTGACCGTCTCTTAGAAAAATATATAAACTATTGCAACCAAGACTTATAAAGAACTGATGTTGGTACAAGATGGAGGTATAAACTACTGTATAGAATTTTTTATACAAGATACAAAATTCATGTCTTACGTGTAAAACTAATAATGGCTCAATAATCCATGCTTTTTGGGAATGCTATAAAGTCCGGAAGTTGTGGGTGGAGCTATAAAGTTTGCTGTCAGAAGTATTTCAATGTAACTTACTTTTAATCCGTCTGTCTGCATATTTCAAGACATGGCATATTGGGCTGGGCTGGACAATTCTCTTCTCCTCACTTGAAAAAAACGTATTGTAAAAACTTGGAAATAAATCAATCCGCCATCATTAACACAATGGAAAAATCGAATGATTTATTATTAAAATATATAAATAGCATTGGCGACTGAGAAAAACAAATCGATACAATTGCAGGCCAAGTAGCAAACAATAATGCAGGCACTAGGGATGGGGGTGTGAGCATGCGGGTCCGGGCAGATGATATGTGCTCATTTTTTGTGTGTCTGTAAGTTGATGTTCGTATGTATAATTTGTATATGGAGTAAAAAAAGAATAATAATATAATTGGGCTCCCCTGATTAAATAAAAGTTAATAATAAAACATGGTTTATTAGATTTAGCAAGATTTGGTTCTGAGTCAGGGTTAAGGATGCATAATATTGTTATTGTCAACCCTGTTCGTCACACATAGGGAGAGTTCCTCAACTATGATATCATGCTGGGTGTGAACCAGGGGGAGGGGCTTCAGTTCGTTGACGGGATGGTGGACAGTGAGGACGGTGTCTCCAGCGACGATTTTGACTTTGCCGTGTCGGACTTCGTGGACAGTCTCTACGGCTACCCAGAGGGGAAGGTAGGCTGTAGGAAAATGTATATGCCCATCCAGTGTTTCTACGCCAGGTGCTGGAGGGCAAAGAATATGTTCAGCAAAAAGTAGAACTACACTCTGCATACTGCAATCTGTCTATGCTCTCATGTGCTTTATTGACAAGGTCTTTTTTTACCTTGTTTTTATCCTTGCGGCAGGACACGCTGAGAGAGAGCATCAAGTTCATGTACACAGACTGGGCCGACCGGGAGAACCCTGAAACCCGGCGGAAGACGCTAGTCGCCCTGTTCACTGATCACCAGTGGGTGGCGCCGGCGGTGGCCACAGCAGACCTCCACGCCCAGTACGGATCGCCAACATATTTCTACTCCTTCTACCACCACTGTCAGAGTGACGCGTCGCCCGCCTGGGCTGACTCCGCTCATGGAGATGAGGTGCCGTATGTGTTCGGTCTGCCGCTGATCGGCCCCACTGACCTCTTCAACTGTAACTTCTCTAAGAACGATGTAATGCTCAGCGCCGTGGTCATGACATACTGGACAAACTTCGCCAAGACAGGGTAAGAAAAATCTCTTGTCTAACTCCTTTGCTAAGAAATATCTTACTTTCCTCTAATGAATGGTAAAAGTAAGCACAGTTCACTTTTAAGATCACGTTTTCTGATTGTGTTTGTGCTGTGTCCCAGAGATCCTAACCAGCCGGTGCCCCAGGACACCAAGTTCATCCACACCAAACCCAACCGTTTTGAGGAGGTGGCCTGGGCCAAGTACACCCCCAAGGAACAGCTGTACCTGCACATCGGCCTGAAGCCACGTGTCAGAGACCACTACAGGTAGATCAGATAATCACAGACCACTACAGAACACTACAGGTAGATCAGATAATCACAGACCACTACAGAACACTACAGGTAGATAGATCAGATAATCACAGACCACTACGAGACCACACAGGTAGATCAGATAATCACAGACCACTACAGGTAGATCAGATAATCACAGACCACTACAGACCACTACAGGGAGATCAGATAATCACAGACCAATACAGAACACTACAGTAGATCAGATAATCACAGACCACACAGAACACTACAGGTAGATCAGATAATCACAGACCCACTACAGGTAGATCAGATAAGACCACTACAGAACACTACAGGTAGATCAGATAATCACAGACTACTACAGGCCACTACAGGTAGATCACATAGTCAGAGACCACTACAGGCAGATATTTCTTTGCCTACCTTTCCAAGAGCAACAGATATCTTGCTGCTTCCATATCTTGTTAAATTATGTATAATGAACCACTTTGCAGTGTTAGCACTTCATAATAGCAGCACTTGCCACTTTCCCCTTCTGACTGTTTAATGTATAATAACTATAATTTCTAATGTATGATGTTATCTTACGTTATTGTGTATATTATCCGATTCCTTGTGAAATGTATTTTTTCTTTGTATGGATGATGATTCTGACTCCAGAGCCGCCAAGACAGCTTTCTGGCTACAGCTGGTGCCCCACCTCCACAACATCAACGAGTTGCTGCAGTACGTGTCCTCTGCAACCCACAGCCCTCCCCAGGACACCACCCCCCACTCCTACACCAAGCGGCTGTCTAAAGGCCTGGGCTTGGGTAGCACGCGCCACCCCAACCCCAACCCCCCGGCCACGCCCCAGGCTCCAGCACTGCAGGGGGAGGAGCTCCAGGTCCCCCACCCCGTTATGGAGGACTACTCCACTGAGCTGAGTGTTACCATTGCAGTGGGAGCCTCACTCCTCTTCCTCAACATCCTGGCCTTTGCAGCTCTGCTCTACAAGAAGGACAAACGCAAGATGGAACACCGGAGGCTGCCACGCCCACCTCCACGCCGTGACATCATGAACGCTGACATCACACACCAGCTGCAGGGGGAGGGACTTCTGAAGCAGCTGGAGGCTGAGGCTCTGCACCAACACAACACGCTGGAGATACACGACACACACAACATACACCACACACTGGAGGCTCTGGACACGCTGGACACACAGGACATCTACAACACTCTGGACACCCTGCGACTGACCTGTCCACCTGACTACACCCTGACCCTGAGACGTTCCCCTGACGACGTGCCCTTGATGACCCCCAGGTCCCTGCCCATGACCCCTGGTTCTCACCCTGCCACCCCCATGACCCCTGGATCTGTTGTGGGGGTGCAGCCCATGCAGGGCTATAGTCCTTACAGTAACACTCACCTGCCCCATACACACACGCACACACACCCCAACACACACACACATTCTACCACACGCGTATAACCACAGACAGAGATGGGGCAGAACGAAGCAGGATAGTTTCTCCAGCACCTAAGATGGCGGAACGATCCAGTCTGCCGTGTTGCATGAATAGAACAATGAGGGAGCAGAAGTGATGAACTCTGGGAGATTAAGTAATGTGCATCAGTAAAAAGAACATAATAAATGAGAACATCCAATATGGCTGCCAATTTGGTCCATACATCATGGAAACATTGCTTGTCTATAAGCTGCATCAAAAATGGTCTGTGTTGCCGTGTGACTTGCTCTGGAGTGGGGCTTCTGTGGTGTGCAGATCAGATCAGACTACTGACTGAACCCTCTGGGAACAACTTGAAGAACCAGTGAAGTTTGAATGTAGAATTTTTCAATTGCAATGAAATCCTTCAGAGGATCAACGTTCCCTGTAGCTCTGTGCTCAGCCAGGCCAGGGATGTGGTCTGAAGGACAGACAGACAGACAGACACCGACAGACAGAGAACAACAGATGGACAGGGACAGAGACAGACTGTATTCATAGCACCTGGGACAAATTCCCCTGAATGGTTCAACAATAACAAGTTCAACAGTCCGGAGATCTACCAACCAGCAGTCTGTTCAAATATGTAAATAACTTGTAAACATAATGGAGAAAGATGGTAAGATTTAAAGCTTTTAGTGCTTTATTGCATTCAAATATGTTATTTAACGACCGTAGGTTTTAATTTGAGTTGATTATAAATGTATAGGTCCCCAGAACAAGATGTCATTTGACGCTTGACTAACCCTGACCACATCTAACAAGATGTAAACCCTGACCCTAACACTAACCCTGACCACATCTATGCCCAACCTCTTCTCTGATCTGAAACTTGTACTGGGACATGGAACTGGGTCTGTTTTTGGCCCCATCTCTCAGCCATGGACCCTTACTTTGGTCCTTACCCCTGACCTGTAACCTTTGACCCTGACCTCTAACCCTATCCTCATCCTAACTTTGACCTACATCCTAACTTGGACCCTCAACCTGTCTATGAACTCTTATTTCAGTCCTTACGCTTATTGACCCCTTACCTCTAACCCTGTCTTCTAACCCTACCTGCTTCCACCATGTCTCCCAGAGACAAAAGTGATCAGTTGACCTGAGACCCTAATTCAATCATACTGAAGTCTAAAACGTTGCGATTAAAATCCGTCCCGACACAAATCCTGCATTTGTGAGCTTTTTGAACCATAAAATAAAACTAATATGAAATCATACACTGAAAGCTGAAATAGTGGATCTGAAACAATTAATCTTATTTGAAATACTACCATAGGCTAGATTAAAATATTAATTTTTTTCAAAATATTTTCAGTTTCTGCCTTAACGGATGGAAGGAGTCTTTGCTGTATGTACTGTATGAACTTTCTGCTCCATTTTGTTAAATAAAGTATCAGTATTTTACCATTTATATGTTTCTCATATACAGTGCCTTCGGGAAGTATTCAGACCGCTTGAATTTTTATACATTTTATTACGTTACAGCCTTATTCTAAAATTGATTAAATCATATCCCCCCCCCCATCAATCTACACACAAAACCCTATAATGACAAAAACAAAAACAGGTTTAGACATTTTTGCAAATTTCTTACAAATAAGAAATGGAAATATGACATTTATATAAGTATTCAGACCCTTTACTCAGTACTTTGTTAAACACCCTTTGTTAGCGATTACAGCATCGAGTCTTCTTGTGTATGACGCTACAAGCTTGGCACATCTGTATTTGGGGAGTTTCTCCCATTTCTCTGCAGATCCTCTCAAGCTCTGTCAGGTTGAATAAGGAGCGTTGCTGCACAGCTATTTTCAGGTCTCTCCAGAGATGTTAGATCAGATTCAAGTCCGGCTCTGGCTGGGCCACTCAAGGACATTCAGAGACTTATCCCGAAGTCACTCCTGCATTGTCTTGGCTGTGTGCTTAGGGTCATTGTCCTGTTGGAAGGTGAACGTTCACCCCAGTCTGAGGTCCTGAGTGCTCTGGTGCAGGTTTTCATCAAGGATCTCTGTACTTTGCTCCGTTTGTCTTGACCTCGATCCTGACTAGTCTCCCAGTCCCTGCCGCTGAAAAACATCCCCACAGCATGGTGCTGCCACCACCATGCCTCACCGTAGGGATGGTGCCAGGTTTCCTCCAGACGTGACGCTTGGCATTCAGGCCAAAGAGTTAAATATTGGTTTCATCAGACCAGAGAATCTTGTTTCTTGTGGTCTGAGAGTCTTTAGGTGCATCTTGGCAAACTCCAAGTGGGTTGTCATGTGCCTTTTACTGAGGCATGGCTTCCATCTGGCCACTCTACCATAAATGCCTGATTGGTGGAGCGCTGCAGAGATGGTTGTCCTTCTGGAAGGTTCTCCCATCTCCACAGAGGAACTCTAGAGCTCTTTCAGAGTGACCATCGGGTTCTTGGTCACCTCCCTGACCAAGGCCCTTCTCCCCCGATTGCTCAGTTTGGCCGGGCGACCAGCTCTTGGAAGAGTCTTGGTGGTTCCAAACTTCTTCCATTTAAGAATGATGAGGCCACTGTGTTCTTGGGGACCTTCAATGCTGCAGCAATGTTTTGGTATCCTTACCCAGATCTGCACCTCGACACAATCCTGTCTCGGAGCTCTCGGGACAATTCCTTGGTTTTTGCTCTGACATGCACTAACAATTGTGGAACCTTTATATAGACAGGTGTGTGCCTTTTCAAATCATGTCCAATCAAGTTATAAAAACATCTCAAGGATGATCAATGGAAACAGGATGCACCTGAGCTCAATTTCGAGTCTCATAGCAAAGGGTCTGAATACTTACACTACCGTTCAAAAGTTTGGTGTCACTTAGAATTTAAAAAATATATTTTTTAAGAAAAGCACATTTTTTGTCCATTAAAATAACATAATATTGATCAGAAATACAGTGTAGCCATTGTTAATGTTGTAAATTCAATTAAATCTTTTTTTTAATGGAATATCTACATAGGCGTACAGAGGCCCATTATCAGCAACCATCACTCCTGTGTTCCAATGGCACGTTGTGTTAGCTAATCCTAGTTTATACATTTTAAAAGGCTAATTGATCATTAGAAAACCCTTTTGCAATTCTGTTAGCACAGCTGAAAACGGTTGTGCTTATTAAAGAAGCAATAAAACGGGCCTTCTTTAGACTAGTTGAGTACCTGGAGCATCAGCATTTGTGGGTTTGATTACAGGCTCAAAATGTCCAGAAACCTGTCAGTCTATTCTTGTTCTGAGAAAGAAAGGCTATTCCATGCGAGAAATTGCCAACAAACTGAAGATCTCATACAATGCTATGTACTACTCCCTTCATAGAACAGTGCAAACTGGCTTTAGCCAGAATAGAAAGAGGAGTAGGAGGTGCACAACTGAGCAAGAGGACAAGTACATTAGTGTGTCTAGTTTGAGAAACTTTTTTTATCGATTTTTGAATAAGGTTGTAATGTAAACATTTTTGGAAAAAGTCAAGGGGTCTGAATACTTTCCAAAGGCACTACATATACTATACTCTCATAGGTATACTGTCTTCTGGAATAAAAATCCTGATGTTTATAAACAAACCCACTGTTTTTCAGGACACACACACACACACTCTCTCTCTCTTTCTCTTTCTCTCTCTCCACTAAATGGCTGTGTGGTTATCTGATGCCCTTCAGCTGATCTTGAAGGATCACAGTAGCTGAGGAGCAGACCAGCCGTTTTCAGAGAAAAACCTTCAAACTGAATCAGTCATGATTTCTCCCCTCTGCCCTGGAGAATACCAATGAGACCTGAGTGTAAAATAGGAGATATTGCACTGTAACACATTTAATGTAAAATGTACAGTAATTTATGGCAGCAATTGGCCGGGAAGTTACTGTCATTTATTTGACAGTAATCCATTTTATGGTAATCTAATTTACAGTATATTACTGGAATTACCCACGCAGCAACATATTACCCAGTGTTCTTTGCATGTTTTAATATTTACATTTTGGTCATTTAGCTTGGCATTCTTACAGTCAGTGCATTCAACCAAGGTTGATAAAAAAAATAACATATCACAGTCATAGTAAGTAAAATGTTTCTGTAACAGTGACTCAAAATGTTGTTGTAGTTAGGGATACATTGGTCTTCAAAATAACTGTAATTACAATTAGATACCTTATGATATACAGTGCATTCAGAAAATATTCAAACGCCTTGACTTTATCCACATTTTGTTACGTTACAGCCTTATTATAAAATTGATTAAATAAATGTTTTCCATCAATCTACACACAATACGCCATAATAATAATGACAAAGCAAATTTATCAAAAATTAAAAACAGAAATACCTTAGTTCCATAAGTATTCATAACCTTTGCTATGAGACTTGAAATTGAGCTCAGGTGCATCCTGTTTTTTATTGATCATCCTTGAGATGTTTCTGCAACTTGATTGGAACCACCTGTGGTAAATTCAATTGATTGGACATGATTTGGGAAAGCACACAACTGTCTATACAAGGTCCCACATTTGACAGTGCATGTCAGAGCAAAAATCAAGCCATGAGGTTGAAGGAATTGTCCGTAGAGCTCCAAGAAAGGATTGTGTTGAGGCACAGATCTGGGGAACAGTACCAAAAAAATGTCTGCAGCATTGAAGCACCCCAAGAACAGAGTGGCCTCCAGCATTCTAAAGTGGAAGAATTTGGAAGCACCAAGACTCTTCCTAGAGCTGGCCTCCTGGAAAAACTGAGCAATCCGAAGAGAAGGGCCTTGGTCAGGGAGGTGACCAAGATCCCAATGGTAACTCTGAAAGAGCTCTAGAGTTCCTCTGTGGAGATGGGAGAACCTTCCAGGAGGACCGTCATCTCTGCAGCACTCCGCCAATCAGGCCTTTATGGTAGAGTGGCCAGATGGAAGCCACACCTCAGTAAAAGGCACATGACAACCCACTTGGAGTTTGCCAAGATGCACCTAAAGACTCTCAGACCATGAGAAACAAGATTCTCTGGTCTGATGAAACCAAGATTTAACTCTTTGGCCTGAATGCCAAGCGTCATGTCTGGAGGAAACTTGGCAACTTGGCACCAAACTTGACTGTATCACAACCGACCGTGATTGGGAGTCCCATAGGGCGGCGCACAATTGGCCCAGCCTCGTCTGGGTTTGGCTGGTGTAGGCCGTCATTGTAAATAAGAATTTGTTCTTAACTGACTTGCCTAGTTAAATAAAGGTTAAATTAAAAATTAAAAAATACAGTGAAGCATGGTGGTGGCAGTATCGTCCTGTGGGGATGTTTTTCAGTGGCAGGGACTTGGAGACTAGTCAGGATCGAGGGAAAGATGAACGGAGCAAAGTACAGAGAGATCCTTAATGAAAACCTGCGCCAGAGTGCCCAGGTCCTCAGACTGGGGCGAAGGTTCACCTTCCAAAAGGACAATGACCCTAAGCACACAGCCAAGACAATGCAGGAGTGGCTTCGGGACAAGTCTCTCAATGTCCTTCAGTGGCCCAGCCAGAGCCCGGACTTGAACCAGATCAAGCATCTCTGGAGAGACCTGAAAATAACTGTGCAACGACTCTCCCCATCCAACCTGATAGCGCTTTAGAGGATCTGCAGAGAAGAATGGGAGAAACTCCCCAAATATAGGTGTGCCAAACTTGTAGCATCATACACAAGAAGACCCGATGCTGTAATCGCTGCCAAAAGGTGCTTCAACAAAGTACTGAGTAAAGGGTTTGAATAATTCTGTAAATGTGATATTTCATTTTTTATTATAATTTTTATATGGTCAAATTTATGAAAACCAGTTTTTAATTTGTCATTATGGGGTATTGTGTGTAGATTGATGAGGGGAAAAAACTATTTATGTCAATGGGTGTAATAGAGGCGAAGTCAGATGCAGGAGAGTAGAGTGATGTAAACAGGCACACTTTTATTTTAGTTCCAAAAACGAGAGCACTACATAAATCAAACGCGCTCAAAACACGGAACATAACAAAAGTAAAGCGTGTAATAAAACACCACAATAACATGAAACAATTACACACAAAACATTATGGGAAACAGAGGGTTAAATACAAGTAGATTGATTGGGGAAATGAAAACCAGGTGTGTATGGAACAAGAAAAGACAAATGGATATATGAAAAATGGAGCGGCGATGGCTAGAAAGCCGGTGACGTCGATCGCCGAACGCCGCCTGAACAAGGAGAGGAGCCGACTTCGGTGGAAGTCGTGACAATTTAAGCAATTTTCGAATAAGGCTGTAACGTGACAAAATGTGGAAAAAGTTAAGGGGTCTGAGTACTTTCCGAATGCACTGTATATCTGACTATCTCTGTTTTTCCGAACTCACTTCACTCGTGCATAACATAAGAGGGAGGCTTGCGCTACCAGTGCTGGCATATGCGCAGATCAAATACACCACTGGATTGCCATTTTCATGTCCTATTAATTTGAAAGATTGGTTAGGAAACCAGGTGTTTTAATCGGCGTATGCTTACTTTGATTATGACCTTACGCCGATTAGGATACACAGAGTAAAGTGTTTACATGACTATTGCCATACTCGGCCTACTGCCATAATCAGTTTAATACCGTATTATTAGTGTGCATGTAACTGTACTCGATACAGTAAAAGTGACTATTAAACTGTAAGATTTTTTTTTACAGTATTTTACTATAATTACAGGGGATTAGAGAAAGCAAGCAGGTTGGCTGTAGGTATTTACATATTACAGCACATTAATGAATACTAGATGTTTTGTATCACTTTAATTTCCAGAGGCCTAACAAAGGCTTCCAAACTGATTACAGAGCAAAACAGATCAAATGGGAAATATTCAACCATTACATTTTTTAAAACCCAATACACTCTGATCTGGTCCCTATATACAGTACATTTAATTGTTAGAGAACTACTATACCATATCACTTAAATTGGCACAGGACTCAAATATAGCCACCTACAAGGCACGCCTTAAAATATGTTAATGAGCCAACGATTATTTCTCCTCCCACAATATTTTTCAAAAATGCATCATCATTTACAGTATGCTGAGGTAGCAAATACAGCAAAACAGCAATACATTACTTTATTGTTGAATTGTATTGTAAATAAAATCAGCAATTGCTAATAGTGAATATTTTATTATATATTACACTATACCAACTGATGTTGGTGTTGAAAATATCACTTGCAATTTAGGCCTTAAAACAAAAGCTTCTAGACTGACAGTGACTACAGGGCAAAACAGATCAAAAGGACATGTCTAGCCACTCAATTAAGTAAAGGCTTGAGACTTTCTACCACTCTGATCTGTCCCCTAAATACATGGAATGAATAGGGAACCACATATCACTTCAATTGATAAAGCACTCTCCCTAACAGGTGCAACAAATACAGTATAGCCTCTTACAAGACACACCTCAAAAAAATGAGAGAGAAACAACAATACCATGCACTCACTAGCATTCAAAAGGTTTTTGGAACTCCAAAAATGCAGTATGGTAGTGTATTCTGAATTACAATAAATGACTGGCATCAATTGGCCAGTAAGTTACTGTAAAGTTTCAGGACAAGGTTTGTAGAATTCCTAAAATACAGTATATTACCATATTCTGTGGGGGTACAGCATTCTCACTCATGGGACTCTTACAAGACACGCCTTAAAATATGTTAATTAGCCAGACTATTTCCCCACAATGCACCATAATTAATACTGTAAAACACATTTACTGTATTTTACTGTGCATTATACAGTGTTTTACTGTTGAATTTACAGAAAGGTCTTAGAGTGTGCTGTAAAACAAATGTACAGTATTTTATTGTGCATTCTACGGTAATCTTCAATTTCCCGTACCTGCTGTCTTGACCTCTAAAATCCTTGGCTATGAAAAGCCAACTGACATTTACTCATGAGGTGCTGACCTGTTGCACCCTCTATAACCACCGGTCATCTATGAATGTTTGAACATCTTGAAGAACGATCTAACCTTAATGGCCATGTACTATTATAATCTCCACCGACACAGCCAGAAGAGGACTGGCCACCCCTCAGAGCTTGGTTCTCTAGCTTTCTACCTAGGTTCCTGCCTTTCAATTGAGTTTTTCCTAGCCACATGCTTCTACATCTGCATTGCTTGCTCTTAGGGGTTTTAGGGTGGGTTTCTGTATAAGCTCTGTGAGACATCTGCTGATGTAAAAAGGGCTTAATAAAAACATTTGATTGATTTAAGTTACATGTTTAAAGACCCTTTGCTCCTCTCTCTCCTCTCCTCTCCTCTCCTCTCCTCTCCTCTCCTCTCCTCTCCTCTCCTCTCTCTCCTCTCCTTCCTCTCCTCTCCTCTCCTTTCCTTTCCTTCTCCTCTCCTCTCCTCTCCTCTCCTCTCCTCTCCTCTCCTCTCCTCTCCTCTCCTCTCTCCTCTCCTCTCCTCTCCTCTCCTCTCCTCTCCTCTCCTCTCCTCTCCTCTCTCCCCTCCTCTCCTCTCTTCTCCTCTCTCCTTAACATGTCCTGTGTGCTTCATGAATTATGAGAAGAAATCGATCAGTGCTCTTTGTGGTGGAAATTAAAGTGCTGTTCTGGAGAGGAATTGAGGGAAAATGTGAAGCTGGAGATGTAGTGATTAAACATTTGCTCCTTCCTCCAATCTCTCTTTTCTCACTCATCACTAAGCCTCCCCCTCTGCCTCACTATTTTCGGATTATGCCCTCCTTTAGATGTGACCAAGAATGATGCTGTGACCTTGCAACAAAAAAAAAACGATTTCCTCCAGACAAACACTGAAGGTGAGTTTTCTAACAACAGGGATGAGAAAAAAGGGGGCTTTTCACATTGCACATTTTCCTGCCTATTCCAGCACTGGAACCTAACCTACCCTGGTCCGTTACTGTCTATTTTAGGCTAGCCCCAGAAATTACCCAAAATTGCCAGTGTGAAATGTTCAAATATTTGTTTGGCGTCAACATTTATTGTCAATTACACTGCACCACCATTACTACATTTTAATATTTTCTCATAATAATTTGTTAGCAAGGCTGGAGTTGTCACAAAAGACTCAAAACTTCTCCATTTCTATTTATCTCGTTCTCACCATCCCTCCCTTCTCTCTCACTTCCTGGCAACAGTAACTACACAAAGTGACCTGAACACAATGCATTTTGTCATGGAGCCCTTCTCTTCCCTAGATAGATACTGCTGCACACACATGCGCACAGACACATGCGCACACACACGCACACACGCACACACACACACACACACACACACACACACAAACCACAGTATATTTACATACAGGTTGGGTGCAGGTGCTGAATGTTGCCTGAGATTGAAGTGAAACTAGTAATTACATTATTATATCTGAGATTACATTTTCATTAGGTATGAAATGGTAATGGAGTAATTCCATGTTAAATCCTTTGAGAATCCTTATTCCCTTATTTTGAGTTTGTGTTTAATTGTTGCCTGAGGCTCAGTGACTGAGCTGTGCTTTGATGTTACTCATTAAAACCACCTCTCTGTTCTATTTCTGTTCTGATGCCGCAGCCGATACAAGAACAAAACATATTTTTTAAAGATTAAATGAAACTGCAGACGTACGCCAAACCTCTTGGTGCTGTGGCCCCCTAAAGGGCTTATAGGCCCTTTATTGAGATACCCACTAGTCCATCAGGTCTACAAACAATTAGAATAACAAAGTTACTAGTCCATCTGGTCTACAGACAATTAGAATGACAGTCATTAGTCCATCAGGTCTACAGACAATTAGAATAACAAAGTTACTAGTCCATCTGGTCTACAGACAATTAGAATGACAGTCATTAGTCCATCAGGTCTACAGACAATTCAATAACAAAGTCACAAGTCCATCAGGTCTACAGACAATTAGAAGGACAGTCATTAGTCCAATCAGGTCTACAGACAATTAGAATGACAACGTCATTAGTCCATCAGGTCTACAGACAATTGATAACATAGTCATTAGTCCATCAGGTCTACAGACAATTAGAAGACAGTCATTAGTCCATCAGGTCTACAGACAATTTGAATAACATAGTCATTAGTCCATCAGGTCTACAGACAATTAGAATGACAGTCATTAGTCCATCAGGTCTACAGACAATTTGAATAACATAGTCATTAGTCCATCAGGTCTACAGACAATTAGAATGACAGTCATTAGTCCATCACAGCTAACTCAGTACCTATGACATTTATGAACCGTTCGTCCATCAGAGATAATCTGCCTGGATAATGTAGTTTATTAGTCCATTAGAGACATATCCACCAAATAGAAAGACACAAATACAGAAAACTTAGGTCTAAAATGCCATCCTAAACTGTACATATCAATATTCACACCTCACACACTGACAAAAAACTCCATAGTCCAAAGATTATTGTATTAACACTGCATAAAGGGACACTAGGTTCTACGTGCTATATGTTTTGACCACAGGTGGCTGCTGCCACCTTAATTGGGGAGGAAGGGCTCATAGTAATGGCTGGAACTAAATGAATGGTATCACTTTATTACAGATATTATTATAAGCTCTCCTCCCTTTACCAGCCTCCTGTGGTTTGGACTTCAGTTTCAAAATAAATAAATAAACCATTCAAGTGATTGTTGAACTAACTGTGTGCTTCTAATATCAACAAATGCCACTAGATGTCATTCCTGCTTCATAAACCCAAGAGGATGTTACTGCAATAAAGCCAGTGAAATGGTGGAGAAACGCACAACTGCACAAGAGTACAATATCAAACATTTTATGGTACTCTCAATCTTTTCAGCTCAGCCTAAAATGTTTAATAATTATTCAAAAACATGTCACATTTTATACAAGCCTTGAAGGGTTTATATCAACAATAAAATGGCAGGACCTACAGCTTCACAGACTGTGTGTGTCTATGTTCGGTTCACATGGCTGTGCCTGATGTGTGTGTTCCTGCTGGTGTACGTGTGTACCGTTCACATGGCCTGTCTTCTGGTTGATGAGTGTGTGTACCGTTCACACGGCCTGTCTTCTGGTTGATGACTGTGTGTACCGTTCACATGGCCTGTCTTCTGGTTGATGAGTGTGTGTACCGTTCACACGGCCCGTCTTCTTGTTGATGAGTGTGTGTACCGTTCACACGGCCTGTCTTCTGGTTGATGAGTGTGTGTACCGTTCACACACATGTGTGTGTGTGTGTGTGTGTGTGTGTGTGTGTGTGTGTGTGGTGTGTGTGTGTGTGTGTGTGTGTGTGTGTGTGTGTGTGTGTGTGTGTGTGTGTGTGTGTGTGTGTGTGTGTGTGTGTGTGTGTGTGTGTGTGTGTGTGTGTGTGTGTGTGTGTGTGTACGTGTACGTGCATTCGTGCGTGTGTGAGTGAGTGAGTGAGTGAGTGAGTGAGTGTAGGACATGTGCTGACATCAGCTTGAGTCATAAACCCTTAAAATCGGACTGTTCATGTGGGTTGGATGGAACCTCTCTGTAAGATAGAAAACGAGGAGAGGGAACTGTAGGAGAAGAGAGGAGAGAGCAGAAAGAGAAAGAGAAGAGGGAGAGTCAGAAAAAGAGGGAGCAGAAAGAGAAAAGGGAGCAGAAAAAAAGAGGGAGAGTCAGAAAGAGAGGAGGAGCAGAAAGAGAAAAGAGGAGAGAAAGAGAAGAGGGAGAGGCAGAAAGAGAGGAAGGAAGCCAGAAAGAGAGGAAGGAGCAGAAAGAGAAGAGGGAGCAGAAAGAGAAGAGGAGAGTCAGAAAGAGAGGAAGAGCGAAAGAGAAGGAAGCAGAAAGAGAAGAGGAGAGTCAGAAAGAGAGGAAGGAGCAGAAAGAGAAGAGGGAGGTCAGAAAGAGAGGAAGGACAGAAGAGAAAGAGAAGGGGGAGAGTCAGAAAGAGAGGAAGGAGCAAGAAAGAAGAGGGAGAGTCAGAAAAAGAAGAGGGAGCAGGAGAGAAAGAGAAGAGGAGAAGTCAGAAAAAGAGGAGGAGCAAAAGAAAAGAAGAAGAGGAGAGTCAGAAAGAGAGGAGCAGCAGAAAGAGAAGAGGGAGAGTCAGAAAGAGAGGAAGGAGCAGAAAGAGAAGAGGAGAGTCAGAAAGAGAGGATGGGAGCAGAAAGAAGAGGAGAGTCAGAAAGAGAGAGGAGCAGAAAGAGAAAGAAGAAGAGGAGAGTCAGAAAGAGAGGAAGGAGCAGAAGAGAAAGGAGCAGAAAGAGAAAGAGAAGAGGAAGCAGAAAGAGAGGAAGGAAGAGAGAAAGGAGCAGAAGAGAAGAGGGAGCAGAAAGAAGAGGAGCAGAAAGAGAAGAGGAGAGTCAGAAAGAGAAAGAAAGAGAGGAGAGTCAGAAAGAGAGAGGCAGCAGAAAGAGAGGAAGGAGCAAAAAGAGAGAGAGAGAGTCAAAAGAGAAGAGGAGAGTCAGAAAGAGAGGAGGGGCAAGAAAGAAAGAAAGAGGAGAGTCAAGAAAGAGAGGAGGAGCAGAAAGAGAAGAGGGAGCAGAAAGAGAAAGAGAAGAGGGAGCAGAAAGGAGGAAGGACAGAAAGAGAGAGAAGAGGAGCAGAAAAGAAGAGGGAGAGTCAGAAAAGAGGAAGGAGCAGAAAGAGAAGAGGGAGTGTGTCAGCAGGAGAAAGCAGGACAGCTGAACGCTTTTGGTAAAAATATAAAGGACAAACGCACACACGCACACACCACCACACACACACAAAACCTTTACTGCTAAGAGCTGTCATATGTCTTTGGAGCAAGAAGAGTGATGCTCTCCTTTCCTGAGTCCCTGACTAGAGCTGGCTGTGTGGTCTGTTGGTGTGTGATG
>NC_036839.1:29809708-29815388 GCF_002910315.2 Salvelinus sp. IW2-2015
CACACACACACACACACACACACACACACACACACACACACACAGTGTTCGATGTCAGTCTGATGTTTCTAGACTAGAATGCCAGTGTGTCTGTCCAGGCTGGAGTGTGTCTGTGCATCTGTCCAGTGAAAGGTTTTGCTGTCATGATTCACTGTGAGCCATCACACATGGAAAGGTGCTTTATATGTTGGATGACGGACAGATGGAGCCAATCATACATTTTTCTGCCTGCCCTGTCCTGACCTAACCTAACCTGCGCGTGTGTGCGTGTGTCACGACTTCCACCGAAGTCGGTTCCTCTCCTTGTTCGGGCAGCGTTCGGCGTCACCGGTCTTCTAGCCATCTTCAATCCCCTTTTCATTTTCCATTTGTTTTGTCTTGTTTTCCTACACACCTGGTTCTCATTTCCCTCATGAAGTGTTGTGTATTTAACCCTCTGTTCCCCCCCATGTCTTTGTGTGGTATTGTTTGTTGCAAGTGCTTGTGCACATGGTTACTGGTGCGCGTCGGGTTTTGTACCCATGTTGGTTATTTGTTTAAATTAAACTGCTCCGGCTATTACCTAGTTCTGCTCTCCTGCGTATGACTTCACTGCCACCAGTTACGCACCCCTTACAGCGTGTGTCGCGCCAATCCAAACTGTACCCCTTGGCTCATCTTTGTCATATTTTCAAAAGGGGCTGTACTACCTGAAATTGAATTGTACTACCTTGTCTAATAACAACTAAAATTAGGGTTTTTCTGCTTCAAATTGTTTTGCTACAGTGTTTGCTACGGAGACCTACTGAACAAAACCAGGCAATTAGCCGGTTGAAGTAGGCCAAAGCAGGCTATAGGGCCTTGTAATATGCAGGGTTTTGGACCTCCCCAGGTTGAAAGTCCTTCCTTGTGTGAATCATTAGTTATTGGTGGTCAGCAGAGTTGTCCAGAATACCATTATGGTTTCTATAGCCACATCTGCCCGGAGTAATATAACAATATCTTGGGATTAAGTTTAATTACAGTCAAGCAGAGCCCCTTACTAACAGGCTAATAACAATCTGCCTCTTATTAACTCTGGCCTCATTCATTATCCTTTCTTCCCCTCCAGTGGCTTCTACGGGGTACGTTTACATGCACACTAATAACTCAATATTAAACTGATTATGGGAGTAGGCCGAGTATGGCATTAGTCATGTAAACACCTTACTCTTCTTATCTTAATCGGTTTAAGGTCATAATCGAAGTAAGCATACACTGATTATAACACCCGGTTTTCTGAGCAATCTTTCAAATTATTAGGACATGTAAACAACTTAATCAGAGTTCAAGCGGTGTATTTGATCTGCGCATGTGGCAGAACCAGCAGCGGAGTTCAGAAAACTGAAAGCATGCCTCTTAGAAATAGTTTGCACATACAGACTTTATATGCCCCAACTCAGAATCAACTACGCTTCCCAAAAATAACATTTATCAAAGTCCCATCAGGTACAATGTTTTTATATATAAACTCAGCAAAAAAATAAAAGTCAATTTTTCTGGACCCTGTCTTTCAAAGATAATCCGTAAAAATCCAAATATCTTTACAGATCTTCATTGTAAAGGGTTTAAACACTGTTTCCCATGCTTATTCAATGAACCATAAACAATTAATGAACATGCACCTGTGGAACGGTCATTAAGACACTAACAGCTTACAAACGGTAGGCAATTAAGGTCACAGTTATGAAAACTTAGGACACTAAAGAGGCCTTTCTACTGACTCTGAAAAACACCAAAAGAAAGATGCCCAGGGTCCCTGCTCATCTGCGTGAACGTGCATTAGGCATGCTGCAAGGAGGCATGAGGACTGCAGATGTGGCCAGGGCAATAAATTGCAATGTCCGTACTGTGAGACGCCTAAGACAGAGCTACAGGGAGACAGGACGAACAGCTGATCATCCTCGCAGTGGCAGACCACGTGTAACAACACCTGCACGGGATCGGTACATCCGAACATCACACCTGCGGGACAGGTACAGGATGGCAACAACAACTGCCTGAGTTACACCAGGAATGCACAATCCCTCCATCAGTGCTCAGACTGTCCGCAATAGGCTGAGAGAGGCTGGACTGAGGGCTTGTAGGCCTGTTGTAAGGCAGGTCCTCACCAGACATCACCGGCAACAACGTCGCCTATGGGCACAAACCCACTGTCGCTGGACCAGACAGGACTGGCAAAAAGTGCTTTTCACTGACGAGTCACGGTTTTGTCTCACCAGGGGTGATGGTCGGATTCGGGTTTATCGTCGAAAGGAATGAGCATTACACTGAGGCCTGTATTCTGGAGCGGGATCGATTTGGAGGTGGAGGGTCCATCATGGTTTGGGGCGGTGTGTCACAGCATCATCGGACTGAGCTTGTTGTCATTGCAGGCAATCTCAATGCTGTGCGTTACAGGGAAGACATCCCCCTCCCTCATGTGCTTCCTGCAGCTCATCCTGACATGACCTCCAGCATGACAATGCCACCAGCCATACTGCTCGTTCTGTGGCGTGATTTCCTGCGAGACAGGAATGTCAGTGTTCTGCCATGGCCAGCGAAGACCCCGGATCTCAATCCCATTGAGCACATCTGGGACCTGTTGGATCGGAGGGTGGGGCTAGGGCCATTCCCCCCTGAAATGCGGGAACTTGCAGGTGCCTTGGTGAAAGAGTGGGGTAACATCTCACAGCAAGAACTGGCAAATCTGGTGCAGTCCACGAGGAGGAGATGCACTGCAGTACTTACTGCAGCTGGTGGCCACACCAGATACTGACTGTTACTTTTGATTTTGACCTCCCCTTTGTTCAGGGACACATTATTCCATTTCTGTTAGTCACATGTCTGTGGAACTTGTTCAGTTTATGTCTCAGTTGTTGAATCTTGTTATGTTCATACAAATATTTACACATGTTAAGTTTGCTGAAAATAAACGCAGTTGACAGTGAGGACGTTTCTTTTTTTGCTTAGTTTATATGTATATTTTTTATTTTATCTTTATTTAACTAGGCAACTCAGTTAAGAACAAATTCTTATTTATAATGATGGCCTACCAAAAGGCAAAAGGCCTCCTGCGGGGACGGGGGCCTGGGATTTAAAAAATTTAATAAATACAATATAAATATAGGACAAATCACACATCACAACAATAGAGACAACACTACATAAAGAGAGACTTAAGACAACAACATAGCAAGGCAGAAACACATGACAACACAGCATGGTAGCAACAGAACATAACAACAACATGGTAGCAACACAACATGGTGGCAGCACAAAACATTATTGGGCACAGACAACAGCACAAAAGGGCAAGAAGTTAAGAGACAACAATACATCACACAAAGCAGTCCATGTAAACATTGTTCTTCTTGCAAAGAATTTAAACATTTAAATCAAACTATTAAATTAATCTCCATAATAATTGTATTATTGTGTTTATGTAACCACACTCACTGTTTCTCTGCTTTTCACTGGCAAAGTAAATTAAATGACTTGATTTACTGCACTTTAAAAAAAATCTGAATATCAATTCTGAAATCTATTAGAAAACCATTAAGAAGTAACACACACAGAAACAAAAATATACTGTAGTTGTTCATAGGCTGCAACCATCACAGTGTAGAAACCCAGGGAGGAGGCCTTTATGACTTTACCATCCTCAAGACTAGTCTACATCCCCTGCTACCACAGATAACTATTGTCACCATTGCAACCAATACCATGCCTGTCTGAGTGCTATTACAACTGATGTTTGAGTGTTGTAACTGTATTGTGAATGTAAGTGACTGTAGTCACGTAATTCATACAGTACACAGTTGCAGTTGAGGCCTGATTTCCTATCACTTCTGTGTTGAAAAAAGCACTATCGTGATGTGCTATTATTGGTAGTAACTAAAGTAAAATGGTGTTAGTGGTTACAAAAACTAAACTGCTCTTTAGGTAGTTCAGGGTAATTAGTTTGAATGGACTGAATTAAAGAGGAAAAAGTCTAACAAAGGTGTTACGGACTTCTACTTCTTCCTACCAGTGCGGGGAGGTGGAATAACCCGCACCGGCCTATGAACACGTACAGGAGACACCGTGCGCTCTACTGCGTAACACGGTGTCTGCCCGTACTCCCGCTCTCCACGGTTAGCCTGGGAAGTGGGCGCAGGTCTCCTACCTGGACGGCTCTGGACGCTCATGGCTGGCTGACGGCTCTGGACGCTCATGGCTGGCTGACGGCTCTGGACGCTCATGGCTGGCTGACGGCTCTGCCTGGTGGCGCTAGTTGGGCATTGGGCCAGTGTCTATGAAGCCGGCTCAACGCGTCTGGTCTCCAGTGCGTCTCCTCGGGCCGGCATACATGGCACCAGCCTTACGCATGGTGTCCCCGGTTCGCCTACATAGCCCGGTGCGGGTTATTCCACCTCCCCGCACTGGTCGGGCGACGGGGAGTATTCAACCAGGTAAGGATGGGCAGGCTCAATGCTCAAGGGAGCCAGTACGCCTGCACGGTCCGGTATTTCCACGCCCAGTGCCTCCAGTTTCCGGCACCACGCACTAGCCACCTGTGCGTCTCCAGAGCCCTGTACACACTGTTCCTTCTCCCCGTACTCGTCCTGATGTGCGTGCCTCAGCCCGGTGCCACCAGTGCCGGTACCACGCACCAGGCCCAAAGTACGCTTTGAGAGTTCAGTGTGCCCTGTCCCTGCTCCCCGCACTAGCCTGAAGGTGCGTGTCCTTAGCCCGGTGCCTCCAGTTCCGGCACACGCACCAGGCCTACAGTGCGCCTCATCCGGCCAGAGCCATCCGTCTACCAAGTGCCATCTGAGCCATCCTTCTGCCTAGTGTCATCTGAGCCATCCGTCTACACAGCGCCATCTGAGCCATCCGCTACCCAGCGCCATCTGAGCCATCCGTCTACCCAGCGCCATCTGAGCCATCCGTCTGTCCCGAGCCATTAGAGCCGCCCGTCTGTCCCGAGCCGTCAGAGCCGTTCGTCAGTCAGGAGCCGCTAGAGCCATTCGTCAGTCAGGATCTGCCAGAGCCGCCAACCAGACAGGATCTGCCAGAGCCGCCAACCAGACAGGATCTGCCAGAGCTGCCAACCAGACAGGATCTGCCAGAGCCGCAAACCAGACAGGATCTGCCAGAGCCGCCAACCAGACAGGATCTGCCAGAGCCGCCAGTGAGCCATGAGCGTCTAGAGCCGTCAACCAGCCATGAGCGTCCAGTGCCGTCAGCCAGCCATAGCGTCCAGAGCCGTCCGCCAGCCATGAGCGTCCAGAGCCGTCAGCCAGCCATGAGCGTCCAGGCCGTCAGCCAGCCATGAGCGTCCAGAGCCGTCAGCCAGCCATGAGCGTCCAGAGTCGTCCGCCAGCCATGAGCGTCCAGAGCCGTCAGCTAGCCATGAGCGTCCAGAGCCGTCAGCCAGCCATGAGCGTCCAGAGCCGTCAGCCAGCCATGAGCGTCCAGAGCGTCAGCCAGCCATGAGCGTCCAGAGCGTCGCCAGCCAGATGAGCTGCCCCTCAGCCCAGAGCTGCCATTAATCCTGAACTGCCCCTCAGTCCAGAGCTGTCTCTCTGTCCCGGAGCTGCCTTCAGTCCGGAGTTGCCCCTCTATCCTGACCTACCTCTCTGTCATGAGCTACCTCTCTGTCCTGAGCTACCTTATCCGGTGCTGCCCTTGTCTCCGG
>NC_036839.1:29818105-29842266 GCF_002910315.2 Salvelinus sp. IW2-2015
CACAACCAGACAGATCTGCCAGAGCCGCCAACCAGACAGGATCTGCCAGAGCCGCCAAACCAGACAGGATCTGCCAGAGCCGCCAGTGAGCCATGAGCGTCTAGAGCCGTCAACCAGCCATGAGCTCCAGTGCCGTCAGCCAGCCATGAGCGTCCAGAGCCGTCCGCCAGCCATGAGCGTCCAGAGCCGTCAGCAGCCATGAGCGTCCAGAGCCGTCAGCCAGCCATGAGTCCCAGAGCCGTCAGCCAGCCCCCATGAGCGTCCAGAGTCGTCCGCCAGCCATGAGCGTCCAGAGCCGTCAGCTAGCCATGAGCGTCACCAGTGCGGGGAGGTGGAATAACCCGCACCGGCCTATGAACACGTACAGGAGACACCGTGCGCTCTACTGCGTAACACGGTGTCTGCCCGTACTCCCGCTCTCCACGGTTAGCCTGGGAAGTGGGCGCAGGTCTCCTACCTGCCCTCGGCCCACTACCTCTTAGCCCCCCCCCAAGAAAATTCTGGGGTTTCTTCTCGGGCTTCCAGCCACGTCTCCTTGCTGCCTCCTCATACCACCGCTCTTGGGCTCTCGCTGCCTCCATCTCCTCACGAGCGCGGCGATATTCCCCAATATGAGCCCAGTGTCCTTTTCCCTCCAATACTTCATTCCATGTCCAGGATTCCTGTTTAGTAGACCACTGCTCGAACTCACACTGCTTGGTTCTGGTATGGTGGGTGGTTCTGTTACGGACTTCTACTTCTTCCTCCTCCTCTGACGAGGAGGAGCATGGATCAGAGAACCAATTTGCAGCGTAGTAATTTGACATATTATTTATTTACAAAAAACAGACGAAAGACGAAAAAAACTCTTGAACAAAATACAAAACAACGAACGAAGTAGACAGACAAGGACTACGAACTGCCCAGTCTACAGTCTACAATAGTCAAATGTTTATTTACGGGAACGTTCTGCTTATCATTTCCGGTACATTGGTCTATATACCTCACATTTCGTCATAAACATTCCTCCTCCTCTCAGATACAATGGCAACATAGTTCACAAGTCTTCTTCTCATACATTGTCCGCCACCTGTTATACAATCTACTACAAGCCCAAGGTCTTTCCCCTCCCTGGGTGGGGAGACTTCCATCCCTGTTATCAGTTTCACAGTGGTCACAAGTTGTCTGCCACAGTTCCTTGCCTACCAACAGTCCCGCTTTCTTATTGACAAACATTCTTCATCAGACAGGATATAATTTTGTTAGTTATAATTCTACGTTAAATGTATACATCATTTAGTCATTATTCATAAAATTCCCATAACAAACCCTATTACAGGGGCTGAGTCACTGGCTTACTGGTGCTCTTACATGCCATCCCTAGGAGGGGTGCGTCACTTGAGTGGGTTGAGTCACTGACGTGGTCTTCCTGTCTGGGTTGGCGCCCCCCCTTGGGTTGTGCCGTGGCGAAGATCTTTGTGGGCTATACTCGGCCTTGTCTCAGGATTGTAAGTTGGTGGTTGAAGATATCCCTCTAGTGGTGTGGGGGCTGTGCTTTGGCAAAGTGGGTGGGGTTTATCCTGCCTGTTTGGCCCTGGGTATCATTGGATTGGGCCACAGTGTCTCCTGACCCCTCCTGTCTCAGCCTCCAGTATTTATGCTGCAGTAGTTTATGTGTCGGAGGGCTAGGGTCAGTCTGTTATATCCGGAGTATTTCTCCTGTCTTATCCAGTGTCCTGTGTGAATTTAAGTATGCTCTCTCTAATTCTCTCTTTCTCTCTTTCTTTCTCTCTCTTGGAGGACCTGAGCCCTAGGACCATGCCTCAGGACTACCTGGCATGATGACTCCTTGCTGTCCCCAGTCCACCTGGCTGTGCTGCTGCTCCAGTTTCAACTGTTCTGCCTGCTGCTATGGAACCCTCACCTGTTCACCGGACGTGCTACCTGTCCCAGACCTGCTGTTTTTCAACCTAGAGACAGCAGGAGCAGCAATGATTGGCTATGAAAAGCCAACTGACATTTACTCCTGAGGTGCTGACTTGTTGCACCCTCAACAACTACTGTGATTATTATTTATTTGACCATGCTGGTCATTTATGATCATTTAAACATCTTGGCCATGTTCTGTTATAATCTCCACCCGGCACAGCCAGAAGAGGACTGGCCACCCCTCATAGCGTGGTTCCCTCTCTAGTTTCTTCCCTAGGTTTTGGCCTTTCTAGGGAGTTTTTCCTAGCCATCGTGCTTCTACACCTGCATTGCTTGCTGTTTGGGGTTTAGGCTGGTTTCTGTACAGCACTTTGATATATCAGCTTATGTAAGAAGGCTATATAAATACATTTGATTTGATTTCATTTACACTCCGATTTAACCTTTCACGAGTATCAACCCCGGATCCGGGAGCACCCCCACCCCCACACACTTGATTAGCATAGCTAGCATAGCTTCAGAAGTAGATAGTAGCATCTAAATATCATAAATCACAAGTCAAGACACCAGATGAAAGATACAGATCTTGTGAATAAAGCCACCATTTCAGATTTTAAAATGTTTTAACAGGAAGACAAAATATGTAAATCTATTACTAAACACACGTTAGCAAAAAACCCACTATTCTACTACCCATCAGTTTCCTTACTCTTCAGGTGCTATCACCAATTCGGCTCAACTAAGATATTGATATCCACTAACCAGAAAAAACCTCTTCAGATGACAGTCTGATAAATTCATGGTTGGATAGTTTTTGTTAGAAAAAAGTGCATATTTCAGGTAGAAATCACAGTTTACAATTGCACCCACCATCAACAAATCGACTAGAATTACTAGATAGAGCAACGTGTATGACAATTTACCTCATCATAAAACATTTCCATAAAATAGGACAAAGCATAGCAATGGAAAGACCCAGTTCTTGTGATTTCAGACCATATTCAGATTTTCTAAGCGTTTTTCAGCGAAAACACAAATAAATCGATAAGTTAGCATACCCACATGAACAAACGTTACCAGAGCATCGATTCCAGCCAAAGAGCGCTATAACGAATCACCGCCAAATATATTAATTTTTTCACTAACCTTCTCAGAATTCTTCCGATGACACTCCCTGTAACATCATTTACAATAATCATATACAGTTTGTTCGAAAAGGTGATATTTAGCCATACAAAACCGTGGTTACACAATAAAAATACTAGGAAATCAAGCCTCAATATGTCTGACGTCATCTATCAGAGTGATCTAGTTTAATTGAAAGCTAATCATATACTTGACTATAAAAAATACAGGGTTGACAGCAATCGAAAGACAAATTAGTTCTTAATGCAACCGCGGATTTAATTTTTAAAATTATCCTTACTTTTCAAACAGGGTTGGCCAAGTGAAGCCTATACCAAACAAAATGGCGAATTATGCGTTTAAAATATTTCGACAGACCACGGTTTATCATATTAAATATTGCTTACTTTGAGCTGTTCTTCCATCATATTCTTGGGCAATGTATCTTTCTATGTTATAAACGTCTTTTGGTCGATAGATGCCTCTGTCCTTCGAAATGTCCACCACCAACGACCGACTCCCTAAAAACGTGTCCAAAACTTTCAGAACGCACAACAAGAAATTCTCAAAATCGCACTAAACGATATAAATTGATATCAAACGGCTCAAATTAACTACATTATGATGTTTTTAACAACTATAACGACTGAAAACATGACCGGAGAAATATTGCTGGTTAGAAAACGATTTGAACGAGGCAAGGACTCCGATGGCCTTCACGCTTGAGCGCACGTTGAGAAAGGACGGTCTCTGTACATTTTTGTCATTATAATGGCTGTGAACGTCCCATCGCCTTCATTGAAAACGTGATGACGTACAGACACCCAGAGGAAGACGTAGGCAGTGTCGGTTTCTTCATAGCATTCACTGTGGCCTTATAAACAGACCCAGATCAGAGGTAAAAATTTCTGAAATCTGAACCGCTGTCATGAAAAGTGCTGTAGAAATTGTTCTGTACCACTCAGAGACAAAATTCCAACTTCTATAGAACTAGAAGGTGTTTTCTATCAATAATAACAATAATATGCATATTGTACGATCAAGAATTTAGCACGAGGCAGTTTAATTTGGAGACACAAATATGCTAATGCGGAACAGCACCCCCTATAGTTGCAAGAAGTTAATGACTCCTCATAATGTTGAAAATACTCATCCTGGGTTAAAATAAGTCAAAACTGTAGTTTTTACACCCCCTTTTTTACTGTGTATTTATTACAGACTGGATCAGGGAGAAGTTGAAAATGTCAGTGAAGTAACTTGCCAGCTGGTCACCCAGCGCATGCTCTAAGTACATCCTGGTAATCCGTCTTGCCCTGCGAATGTTAACCTGTTTAAAGGTCTTACTCACATCAGCTACAGAGAGTTTGATTACACAGTCATCCAGAACAGCTAGTGCTCTTAAGCATGGTTCAGTGTTGCTTGCCTCGAAGCGAGCATAGAAAGCATTTAGCTCATCTGGTAGGCTTGCATCATTGGGCAGCTCACAGCTGAGTTTCTCTTTGTAATCGGTGATAGTTTGCCAAACCTGCCACGTCCGACAAGCATCAGAGACGGTGTAGTAGGATTCGATCTTAGTCCTGTATTGTCACTTTGCCTGTTTAATGGTTCATCGGAGGGCATAGTGAGATTTCTTATAAGCGTGCGGGTTAGTGTCCCGCTTCTTGAAAGCAGCAGCTCCAGCCTTTAGCTCAGTGCAGATGATGCCTGTAATCCATGGCTTCTGGTTGGGATATGTACATACGGTCACTGTGGGGACAACGTCATCAATGCACTTATTCATTTTTACATTTTAGTAGACGGTCTTGTCCAGAGTGACTTACAGTAGTGAGTGCATACATGTTCATATTTTGTTTGTACTGGTCGTCCATTGGAATCAAACCTACAACTCTGGTTGTTGCAAGTGCCATACTCTACCAACTGAGCCACACGGGACAATGAAGCTGCTAACTGATGTGGTAAACTCCTCAATGCCATTGGATGAGTGCTGGAACATATTCCAGTCTGTTCTAGTGAAACAGTCCTGTAGCTTAGCACCCGCTTCATCGGACCACTTCCTTATTGAGCACGTCACTGGTACTTCCTGTTTGATTTTTTCTTGTAAGCAGGATTTTACAAATGGAGGGCGAGGGAGAGCTTTGAATGCGTCTCTGTGTGTGGAGTAAAATGTGCGAACGATTTGAGGGAATGTGCTATGTGTTGAGCGGTTAACAAAGAAATAGGTATTACTATATGCTTAATTTAGAGTTATTAATGTTTATTTTTTTTATTTTTTTTATTTCACCTTTATTTAACCAGGTAGGCTAGTTGAGAACAAGTTCTCATTTGCAACTGCGACCTGGCCAAGATAAAGCATAGCAGTGTGAACAGACAACACAGAGTTACACATGGAGTAAACAATAAACAGATCAATAACATGGTAGAAAAAAAGAGAATCTATATACATGTGTGCAAAAGGCATGAGGTAGGCAATAACGAATAATTACAATTTAGCAGATTAACACTGGAGTGATAAATCATCAGATGATCATGTGCAAGAAAGATACTGGTGTGCAAAGAGCAGAAAAGTAAATAATAAAAGCAGTATGGGGGGTGAGGTAGGTCAATTGGGTGGTAGTTTACAGATGGACTATGTACAGCTGCAGCGATCGGTTAGCTGCTCGGATAGCAGATTTTTAAAGTTGTTGAGGGAGATAAAAGTCTCCAACTTCAGAGATTTTTGCAATTCGTTCACAGTCGCAGGCAGCAGAGACTGGAAGGAAAGGCGTCCAAATGAGGTTTTGGCTTTAGGGATGATCAGTGAGATACACCTGCTGGAGCGCGTGCTGCGGGTGGGTGTAGCCATCGTGACCAGTGAACTGAGATAAGGCGGCTTTACCTAGCATAAGCTTGTAGATGACCTGGAGCCAGTGGGTCTGACGACGAACATGTAGCGAGGGCCAGCCGACCTAGGCATACAGGTCGCAGTGGTGGGTCGTATAAGGTGCTTTAGTAACAAAACGAATGGCACTGTGATAAACTGCATCCAGTTTGCTGAGTAGAGTATTGGAAGCTATTTTGTAGATACATCGCCGAAGTCGAGGATCGGTAGGATAGTCAGTTTTACTAGGGTAAGTTGGCGGCGTGAGTGAAGGAAGCTTTGTTGCGGAATAGAAAGCCGATTCTTGATTTGATTTTGGATTGGAGATGTTTGATATGAGTCTGGAAGGAGAGTTTGCAGTCTAGCCAGACACCTAGTACTTATAGATGTCCACATATTCTAGGTCGGAACGTCCAGGGTGGTGATGCTAGTCGGCGTGCGGGTGCAGGCAGCGAACGGTTGAAAGCATGCATTTGGTTTATCTAGCGTTTAAGAGCAGTTGGAGGCCACGGAAGGAGTGTTGTATGGCATTGAAGCTCGTTTGGAGGTTAGATAGCACAGTGTCAAGGAAGGGCCGGAAGTATATAGAATGGTGCTGTCTGCGTAGAGGTGGATCAGGGAATCGCCCGCAGCAAGAGCAACATCATTGATGTATACAGAGAAAAGAGTCGGCCCGAGAATTGAACCCTGTGGTACCCCATAGGACTGCCAGAGGACCGGACAACATGCCCTCCGATTTGACACACTGAACTCTGTCTGCAAAGTAGTTGGTGACCCAGGCAAGGCAGTCATTAGAAAACCGAGGCTACTGAGTCTGCCGTAAGATATGGTGATTGACAGAGTCGAAAGCCTTGGCCAGGTCGATGAAGACGGCTGCACAGTAATGTCTTTTATCGATGGCGGTTATGATATCGTTTAGTACCTTGAGCGTGGCTGAGGTGACCCGTGACCGGCTCGGAAACCGGATTGCACAGCGGAGAAGGTACGGTGGGATTCGAGATGGTCAGTGATCTGTTTGTTGCACTTGGCTTTCGAAGACCTTAGATAGGCAGGGCAGGATGGATTGGGTCTGTAACAGTTGGGTCCAGGATGTCTCCCCTTTGAAGAGGGATGACCGCAGCAGCTTCCAATCCTTGGGATCTCAGATGATACGAAGGAGAGGTTGAACAGGCTGGTAATAGGGGGTGCGACAATGGCGGCGACAGTTTCAGAAATAGGGGGTCCAGATTGTCAAGCCCAGCTGATTTGTATGGGTCCAGGTTTTCCAGCTCTTTCAGAAATCTGCTATCTGGATATGGTAAAGGAGAAGCTGGGGAGGCTTGGGCGAGTAGCAGCGGGGGGGCGCGGGGCTGTTGGCTAAGGTTGAGTCGCAGGAGGAAGGCATGGGCAGCCATTGAGAAATGTTTGTTGAAGTTTTTCGATTATCACGGATTATCAGTGGTGACCGTGTTACCTGAGCTCAGTGCAGTGGGCAGCTGGGAGGAGGTGCTCTTGTTTTCCATGGACTTTACAGTATCCCAGACTTTTTGGAGTTAGAGCTACAGGATGCAAATTTCTGCTTGAAAAAGCTGGCCTTTGCTTTCTGACTGACTGCGTGTATTGGTTCCTGACTTCCCTGAACAGTTGCATATCGCGGGGCTCTTCGATGCTATTGCAGTTCGCCACAGGATGTTTTTGTGCTGGTCGAGGGCAGTCAGGTCTGGACGTGAACCAAGGGCTATATCTGTTCTTGGTTCTGCATTTTTTGAACGGAGCATGCTTGTCCTAATATGGTGAGGAAGTAACTTTTAAAGAATGACCAGGCATCCTCAACTGACGGGATGAGGTCAATATCCTTCCAGGGTACCGGGCCAGGTCGATTAGAAAGGCCTGCTCGCAGAAGTGTTTTAGGGAGCGTTTGACAGTGATGAGGGGTGGTCGTTTGACGGCGGACCCGTGGCGGATACAGGCAATGAGGCAGTGATCGCTGAGATCTTGATTAAGACAGCAGAGTGTATTTGGAGGGCAGGTTGGTCAGGATATGTCTATTAGGGTGCCCATGTTTACGGATTTAGGGTTGTACCTGGTGGGTTCCTTGATGATTTGTGTGAGATTGAGGGCATCAAGCTTGGATTGTAGGACTGCCGGGGTGTTAAGCATATCCCAGTTTAGGCTACCTAACAGAACAAACTCTGAAGCTAGATGGGGAGCGATCAATTCACAGATGGTGTCCAGGGCACAGCTGGGAGCTGAGGGGGTCGGTAGCAGGCGGCAACGTGAGAGACTTATTTCTGGAGAGATTAATTTTTTAAAATTAGAAGTTCGAACTGTTTGGGCATAGACCTGGAAAGTTGACGAACTTTGCAGGCTATCTCTGCAGTAGATTGCAACTCCTCCCCCTTTGGCAGTTCTACCTTGACGGAAAGTGTTATAGTTGGGTATGGAAATCCCAGAATTTTTGGTGCCTTCCTAAGCCAGGATTCGGACACGGCAAGGACATCAGGGGTTGGCAGAGTGTGCTAAAGCGGTGAGTAAGGCAAACTTAGGGAGGAGGCTTCTGATGTTGACATGCATGGGCAAGGCTTTTTCGATCACAGAAGTCAACAAATGAGGGTGACTGGGACATGCAGGGCCTGGGTTTACCTCCACATCACCCGAGGAACAGAGGAGTGTAGGATGAGGGTGCGGCTAAAGGCTATCAAAACTGGTCGCCTAGAGCGTTGGGGACAAGAATAAAAGGAGCAGATTTATGGGCGTGGTAGAATAGATTCTGGGCATAATGTGCAGACAGGGGTATGGTGGGGCACGGGTACAGCGGGGCAAGCCCAGGCACTGGGTGATGATAAGAGAGGTTGTATCTCTGGACATGCTGGTCTCAATGGGTGAGGTCACGCATGTGTGGGGGTGGGACAAAGGAGGTATCAGAGGTACGGAGAGTGGAACTACGGGGTCCATTGCAAACCAAAACAATGATAATGATAACTGCGCTGAACAACAGTATGCAAGGCATATTGATATTTGAGAGAGACATACAATAAGGCATAAAGTGATTGCAGGTCTTGATTGGGAGAGCTAGCTAAAACAACAGGTAAGATAACAGCAGCAATAACAGGGTGCTAGTCTAACACAGCAACACAGCAAAAAATGGCTAAATTAGCTTGTAGCTGATTTAGACCAGTTGTGATGGATTGGCAGGGCTCTGTGTCGGCAAAAAGGTCCAGGCCAATTGGCAAAATATGTATTGTAGCACAAGAATTAGCCGGAGGACCTCTTCGGCTAGCCGGGAGATTGGCCTGCTCGAGGCTAGCTCAAGGCTAACTGTTGCTTGCTTCGGGACAGAGACGTTAGCCAGGAGTAGCCACTCAGATTGCATGTAGCTATCTGATCCGGTGTAAAGGTCCAGAGCTTGCGGTAGTAATCTGGAGATTTGGTAGAGAAAAAGCAGTCCGATATTCTCTGGGTTGATATCGCGCTGTGCAGACTGGCATGTATTGACCAAGCTGAGGCTGGCTGGTGTCCGAGTTAACGGTAAAGACCACTAGCAGTGACTAACTGATAACTAGCTAGTAGTTAGTTAGCTGGCTAGCTTCTGATGGGGGTTCCGGTTCTAAAGTATAAAAATAGCAGATCCGTACCACATTGGGTGTTGGGGGTTGCAGGAGAGTATATTCAGTCCGTAGATGGAAAGTGAGATTAAAATATAAACGGACAAAACGAGGAAAACGATTATTTACACGGGACAAGACAAAACACACGTCCGACTGCTACGCCATCTTGGAAAAATGTAACTTTAGTTGTTCTACAAACGTTGGGCTATATGTTTAGATTTTTCATACATTGTAAGGTTGCATGATGTGACTAAGGATGATTTGAAAAAAGTCGCTTGAAAGGCATGAGTTCTGCTTTATTTCACTCATTCACAATTTGACAAGCACTTGATAATGAATAGAATTTCACGTTGGCATCCCCTTCGTGTGGTCGTAATGCACCCTAAAACAATCAGTCAACAAGATGAGTAGGCCTAAAGGACAGCAAAAGCACTAGCCTATGTCAATCTATTCTATTCTGTGCGTGAAATACATATTCCAAACATAGTCTGGGACAGTTGTGGGATGCGATAGATCCCAAATTAATACAACCACTAGCATTAAAAAAATGTTTTGTTGATCAGAACATTTAGCTTAAAATGTTGACAAACTATTAGGCTATTTCTTCACATTATAAGCGCAGCAATGCGCACACGACAGTAGGCTATAAGCGCGAAAGTTCCATTAGCAGAAAACACCATTATCAAAAGTGACCGCAAATGCAATTATTACTATAAAGGTGCATTTCTATGGTGAAAATGATCTTCCCCAAACTTGAAACTCACGCGCTGCTTATATATGCCAGTTAGGCTCTACACCCCTTGTAAAGCGGATTAATGTGCTTCATTTTAAGAAGGTATTTGGCCACTTTAGTTGTGATTCAAACCTTATTAAAACATATAGGCCTATGGGCTAGGCTACATGAGCTGTGCAACTATGATTAGAAAAAGTAGCAAAAAATGACATTGTTTCTTATGCTCGGCATCATTCACAAGTGATAATATATAATTCACAAGTGATATTGTAATATTGTCACCCATCAGACTATTCTTGATTTAATCTTGTATTTACATATATGAAATAATATGTGTGACATTTGTTTTGATTTAGAATGGACCATTATCAGCCCTACTCATGAGGCCTTTTGATAGTTACTGATGTTTGGTTAAAAAAATCTGCACCATACTCTGATGTGTCTCTAATTGGATATGTCTATAGATCTGACAAAGCTGGCAAATATGGGGTTGTCGCCATATCCATAAAGAACAACTTGAATGTTACTGTGTGTATTACCACCTCTGTCCACAAGCAATTAGAAAATCTTTCCTAAATGTGGGCCTGGGTAATAA
The DNA here is from genome assembly GCF_002910315.2 of Salvelinus sp. IW2-2015. Taxonomy (NCBI): domain Eukaryota; kingdom Metazoa; phylum Chordata; class Actinopteri; order Salmoniformes; family Salmonidae; genus Salvelinus; species Salvelinus sp. IW2-2015. The sequence goes on from NC_036839.1 coordinate 29,828,911, forward strand.
TACCCAACTAACGTGAGTGGGAGTTTATCAACCTCCCTCATCCCTCCCAATTGCTCTTAGCAAATTGTCTGACTTGCTATCTAACTATACTAATTCTGAATTATTAATATTGGGTGATCTTAACCTGGATTGATTTATGGCAGTATCAGATAGACAAAAAAATATATTTGTACTGAGCTAAATTTAACTCAACTGAATCAACCCTCCCCAACTTAAAACACCTTGAAAAATAAGCTTTTTTAATATCATTCTGACAAACGCCCCTCATAAGTATACAGCCAATGGAATCTTTGCTAATGAGCTTAGTGACCATTTTCCCATAGTCTACAATAGAGATACTAAGCTACCTAAATCGTGTCCACACATTATTAAAAATATACATTTTAGAACTTTCAATAAGCAACATTTCCTGAATAACATGGGGTTGTATGATTGGGAGGGTGTGTCCTCTATCTCTGATTCAGATCAGGCCCTTAAATGTTTAACCTCTCTGTTTAACTCTGTTGTAGACAAGCATGCCCCATATAAGAGATTACGGGTAAAGGACAGATCTAACCCTTGCTCCACGCATGAATTGTCTGAAAGATTTCATGAAATAAATTTAACTTGGGCTAAGACTAGATTGACTGATTCTTCCTGTGACTGGTAGTCCTTTAGACATTTGAGAAATAGATTTCTTACTCTGGGTAGAAAAGCAAAGTCAATATACTTCTTGAATTGAGAATCTGAGAGTGGTGGAAATCCAGCTAAATTCTGGAATGTGGTCAAGTCTTAGAGAAAAAAACTCCACCCCCTCATTGCCCCCGCAGGTTGTGACAGCCTCTGGTCCCATAACAGACAAACATGACAATTGTGGTGCTTTTAATAACCATTTTGCCTCAACTGGCGATCTATTTGAAAAAAAGATTTCTGAAAATAACTCAACCTCCACTAGAGGGAGTCCTTTATTCACCTCTAAAGAAATAGCAGAGAATGATCCACTTCCAAGCACTAACTCTTTTTTTTCAATTGAACCATTTTATGCCAATGATGCCTTGACTTGCAAAAAATGTATGTAAAGAAAATCTAATTCGCTTGATCTGAGCTGACTCAATCCTTTTCTACTGCAGTTTTCTGCCCCCCTTGTAGAACCTTTGACTCACATGTTCTAGTTAATAATTGCTTCTGGTGCTATCCTTAAGATCTGGTGGGGATCCTTCTGACCTGGATAACGACTGCCCAATTTCTAAACTATATTGCTTTGCAAAAATATTAGAATCACTGGCAAACACTCAGCTAAGAACTTTTTTTAACTTCAAATTAAATTCTTAATGTGTACCAGTCTGGTTTCTGACCTGTATATAGCACTGTTTCAGCAGCTACGTTTGTCTTAAATTATACATTAAATTGCTTAGGTCATAGGAATAACTGTGTTACCATATTTATAGACCTATCCAAGGCCTTTGCTAAACTGTTGTTTACGATTGTGTTTTAACTTTTTGCATATTTTGGGGGTATTTTAACATTTATTTATGCATGTGTAGTATTAAATGTGTATATTGTATCTCAATGTGTATTGTGTACACAGGGCTCATCTGGAAATGTTGGGAGTGTTGACTCCCTGTTAAAATAAAGGTTAAATAAATAAATACCAATTAACATTCTAACTCAGGCGAGCAGAACCTTGAGACATTCCTTAATATTAGAGATTGTGCACCAGCTGTTGTTAACAAAGAGACACACACCTCCCCCTTGAGCTTACCCGGCCCAGAGGAGAGTAGAGACAGCAGGAAGTGGAATGTGAATGGATTTGGACACTATTTCCCCCTGAAGAACAGTTTTCACTATAAATGTCCATTCCATCAGGATTAAGTAGCTTAGATATCTCAGTCCATGCGATCGCTGGGCTCTGAGAGGATACGGCCAGCACAGTGGCTGTGTAAAAACAGCCATGATGGAAACACAACTACTTGATTATTATTGTTCTCTGCACTTCCTGTCCACTGTAACATTTTCCAGACTTTAGCAAGCCATGAGCTGAGAAACTGTCCCTCGAGGTAAGTTCCTAAAACACCCTCTCACTGTTTCTTTTACACACACAACAACCACACACACACACAACACACACACACACCACCACACACACACACACACAACACACACACACACACAACACACACACAACACACACACACACACACACAACACACACACACACACACAACACACACACACACACACACACACACACACACACACACACACACACACACACCTCAATCATCTCATATAAACAGGCAGACCAGAGTTTAGCTAAGCTGCTTTCACTGCTGAGGAGAGGAGAGAAGAGGCGAGGGGAGAGGAGAGAATTAACAGAGTAGAGGAGACTTAAAACTCCAGTATATAATGGCCATGGTACAAAAATGTAATTTCCATGTGCTCTCTCTTCTCCCTGCTCTCCCGTCTTTGCTCTTCCTATCTCTTTGTTTCTCCCTCTCTCTCGATCTCTCCTCTCCTCTCCTCTCTCTCCTCTCCTCTCTCTTCCTCTCCTCTCCTCTCCTCTCCTCTCCTCTCCTCTCTCTCCTCTCCTCTCCTCTCCTCTCCTCTCCTCTCCTCTCCTCTCCTCTCCTCTCCTCTCTCTCTCTCCTTCTCCTCTCGGTAGCCAGGTGGTCATGTTAATAGTAAATGTTGGTCTTCTCCCAGAGCCCAGTGCTACTAAACCATCTGTCTACTCTTTGTCCGGCCAGTTTACAACATGACGGAACAGCATTTCATCTGTTCTTATATAAACACATTTTTCTCCAAGAGACTCAAGGATACCTGCATTACATAAGCCAGTTAGCCCTCTCTCTCCAATTCTAGAGCTCAATTCTCATATTCATCAATGTCTAAGGTCCCCAGTAAGCGGATGGAAAAGTATTGATAGCAGCAGTAGTTTTGTAGTTATACTGAAATCTATTCCGACTCTTGACTGGAGGTAAAAGCCTGTCTCACTCCTCTGCCAGGGTCTAATGATAACAGTGAGAATGTCTATATTATAAACTCTATACAGCTTGGGGGTGGGTTTCCCGAGCCTCATCTCTTGAGGACACAGACTCACGCATGTCCTAGAACAGCAATGTTTTTTTGTTTTACTTACACATATAATATTTTATCAGTATTATAATTATTACTCTCTTGGGGATGGGTTGTGGAGTAAAATAAACTATTTTAGCCATGAAGGCTTTGGGAATACCCACTGGATGCTAATAGAAGTAACAGTGGTGATAATGGAGGGACCTAGCAACAGAGGTGATAATATCTCAGAGAAAACACTTGATAATGGCAGGTGTCCACCTCAGAAAGCTGTCTGTGTGTGCTGCATGTGTATCTGATTCTGATCAGTCAGTGTGCATCCTGCTGTCTTTAGCCCAGAGAGGAAGTAAAGGTGGGACAAAGGCCAGGTGGAGAGAACAAAGGATGGACAGATCATTCTATCCTCCAACCCAGCTCAAATACTGGATAGTTTATCACCTATTGGGATTCAATGAGTTGCAGTAACATCACTACGCTCCTAGAAAGATGTCTAGGATATTTGCTGCAGAATATCAAGTTTAGCAGACTAATGATCTCTGAGATGTTGTAAACTACTGAGGCCAGTGTGCTAGAGTATGATTAACTGAGTGCACAGGGAAATCATCAGTATGTGTTGAAGTCTCTGTACAGTATAAACACACAAACATATGTAGGATTAATACATCAGACTATCATTCCCATCTCTCCTCCTCATTCGGGGGAAATTAGGTCATTATGACTCTCCCAGTGCTGCTGACTGAGCTGTGCGTGTGTGTGTGTGTGTGTGTGTGTGTGTTGTGTGGTGTGTGTGTGTGTGTGTGTGTGTGTGTGTGTGTGTGTGTGTGTGTTGTGTGTGGTGTGTGTGTGTGTGTGTGTGTGTGTGTTGTGTGTGTGTGTGTGTGTGTGTGTGTGTGTGTGTGTCTCTCAGCAGACCCTGAGAGAGAGGGGGGGCATGGAGGAAAGGAGAGTAATGACAAAGTAGAAGAGGGAATGAGGAGGAGAGATGGGAATGATAGTCTGATGTATTAATCCTACATATGTTGTGTGTGTTTATACTGTACAGAGACTTCAACACATACTGATGATTTCCCTGTGCACTCAGTTAATCATACTCTAGCACACTGGCCTCAGTAGTTTACCAACATCTCAGAGATCATTAGTCTGCTAAACTTGATATTCTGCAGCAAATATCCTAGACATCTTTCTAGGAGCGTAGTGATGTTACTGCAACTCATTGAATCCCAATAGGTGATAAACTATCCAGTATTTGAGCTGGGTTGGAGGATAGAATGATCTGTCCATCCTTTGTTCTCTCCACCTGGCCTTTGTCCCACCTTTACTTCCTCTCTGGGCTAAAGACAGCAGGATGCACACTGACTGATCAGAAATCAGATACACATGCCAGCACACACAGACAGCTTTCTGAGGTGGAACACCTGCCATATCAAGTGTTTTCTCTCTGAGATATTATCACCTCTGTTGCTAGGTCCCCATTATCACCACTGTTACTTCTATTAGCATCCAGTGGGTATTCCCAAAGCCTTCATGGCTAAAAAGTTTATTTACTCCACAACCCATCCCCAAGAGAGTAATAATTATAATACTGATAAAATATTATGTGTAAGTAAAAACAAAAAAACATTGCTGTTCTAGGACATGCGTGATGTCTGTGTCCTCAAGAGATGAGGCTCGGGAAACCCACCCCCAAGCTGTATAGAGTTTATAATATAGACATTCTCACTGTTATCATTAGACCCTGGCAGAGGAGTGAGACAGGCTTTTACCTCCAGTCAAGAGTCGGAAATAGATTTCAGTATAACTACAAAACTACTGCTGCTATCAATACTTTCCATCCGCTACTGGGGACCTTAGACATTGATGAATATGAGAATTGAGCTCTAGAATTGGAGAGAGAGGGCTAACTGGCTTATGTATGCAGGTATCCTGAGTCTCTTGGAGAAAAGGTGTTATATAGAACAGATGAAAATGCTGTTCCGTCATGTTGTAAACTGGCCGGACAAAGAGTAGACAGATGGTTTAGTAGCACTGGGCTCTGGAGAAGACCAACATTTACTATTAACATGACCACCTGGCTACCGGAGAGGAGAGGAGAGGAGAGGAGAGGAGAGGAGAGGAGAGGAGAGGAGAGGAGAGGAGAGGAGAGGAGAGGAGAGGAGAGGAGAGAGAGGAGAGGAAGAGGAGAGGAGAGGAGAGGAAGAGGGGAGAAGAGAGGAGAGGAAGGGAGAGGAGAGATCAGAGAGAGAGGGAGACAGAGAGATAGGAAGAGCAAAGCACGGAGAGGCAGGAGAAGAGAGAGCACATGGAAATTACATTTTGTACCATGGCCATTATATACTGGAGTTTTAAGTCTCCTCTACTCTGTTAATTCTCTCCTCTCCCCTCGCCTCTTCTCTCCTCCTCAGCAGTGAAAGGCAGCTAAGCTAAACTCTGGTCTGCCTGTTTATATGAGATATTGAGGTGTGTGTGTGTGGTGTGTGTGTGTGTGTGTTGTGTGTGTGTGGTGTGTTGTGTGTGTGTGTGTGTGTGGTGTGTGTGTGTGTGTGTGTGTGTGTGTGTGTGTGTGTGTGTGTGTGTGTGTGTGTTGGTGTGTGTTGTGTGTGTGTGTGTGTGTGTGGTGTGTGTGTGTGTGTGTAAAAGAACAGTGAGAGGGTGTTTTAGGAACTTACCTCGAGGGACAGTTTCTCAGCTCATGGCTTGCTAAAGTCTGGAAAATGTTACAGTGGACAGGAAGTGCAGAGAAAATAATAATCAAGTAGTTGTGTTTCCATATGGCTGTTTTTACACAGCCACTGTGCTGGCCGTATCCTCTCAGAGCCCAGCGATCGCATTGGACTGAGATATCTAAGCTACTTAATCCTGATGGAATGGACATTTATAGTGAAACTGTTCTTCAGGGGAAATAGTGTCCAAATCCATTCACATTCACATTCCTGCTGTCTCTACTCTCCTCTGGGCCGGGTAAGCTCAAGGGGGAGGTGTGTGTCTCTTTGTTAACAACAGCTGGTGCACAATCTCTAATATTAAGGAATGTCTCAAGGTTCTGCTCGCCTGAGTTAGAATGTTAATTGGTATTTATTTATTTAACCTTTATTTTCACAGGGAGTCAACACTCCCAAACATTTCCAGATGAGCCCTGTGTACACAATACACATTGAGATACAATATACACATTTAATACTACACATGCATAAATAAATGTTAAAATACCCCCAAAATATGCAAAAAGTTAAAACACAATCGTAAACAACAGTTTAGCAAAGGCCTTGGATAGGTCTATAATATGGTAAACAGTTATTCCTATGACCTAAGCAATTTAATGTATAATTTAAGACAAACGTAGCTGCTGAAACGTGCTATATACAGGTCAGAAACCAGACTGGTACACATTAAGAATTTAATTTGAAGTTAAAAAAAGTTCTTAGCTGAGTGTTTGCCAGTGATTCTAATATTTTGCAAAGCAATATAGTTTTAGAAATTGGCAGTCCGTTATCCAGGTCAGAAGGATCCCCACCAGATCTTAAGGATAGCACCAGAAGCAATTATTAACCTAGAACATGTGAGTCAAAGGTTCTACAAGGGGGGCAGAAAACTGCAGTAGAAAAGGATTGAGTCAGCTCAGATCAAGCGAATTAGATTTTCTTTACATACATTTTTGCAAGTCCAAGGCATCATTGGCATAAAATGGTTCAATTAAAAAAAAGAGTTAGTGCTTGGAAGTGGATCATTCTCTGCTATTTCTTTAGAGGTGAATAAAGGACTCCCTCTAGTGGAGGTGAGTTATTTTCAAGAAATCTTTTTTTCAAATAGATCGCCAGTTGAGGCAAAATGGTTATTAAAAGCACCACAATTGTCATGTTTGTCTGTTATGGGACCAGAGGCTGTCACAACCTGCGGGGGCAATGAGGGGGTGGAGTTTTTTCTCTAAGACTTGACCACATTCCAGAATTTAGCTGGATTTCCACCACTCTCAGATTCTCAATTCAAGAAGTATATTGACTTTGCTTTTCTACCCAGAGTAAGAAATCTATTCTCAAATGTCTAAAGCTACCAGTCACAGGAAGAATCAGTCAATCTGAGTCTTAGCCCAAGTTAAATTTATTTCATGAAATCTTTCAGACAATTCATGCGTGGAGCAGGGTTAGATCTGTCCTTTACCCGTAATCTCTTATATGGGGCATGCTTGTCTACAACAGAGTTAAACCAGAGAGGTTAAACATTTTAAGGGCCTGATCTGAATCAGAGATAGAGGACACACCCTCCCAATCATACAACCCCATGTTATCAGGAATGTGCTTATTGAAAGTTCTAAAATGTATATTTTTAATAATGTGTGGACACGATTTAGGTAGCTTAGTATCTCTATTGTAGACTATGGAAAATGGTCACTAAGCTCATTAGCAAAGATTCCATTGGCTGTATACTTATGAGGGGCGTTTGTCGAATGATATTAAAAGCTTATTTTTCAAGGTGTTTTAAGTTGGGGAGGGTTAATTCAGTTGAGTTAAATTAGCTCAGTACAAATATATTTTTTGTCTATCTGAAACTGCATAATCAATCCAGGTTAAGATCACCCAATATTAATAATTCAAGAATTAGTATAGTTAGATAGCAAGTCAGACAATTTGCTAAGAGCAATTGGGGGGATGAGGGGGTTGATAAACTCCCACTCACGTTAGTTGGGTATTATTACCCAGGCCCACATTTAGGAAAGAATTTTCTAATTGCTTGTGGCAGAGTGGTAATACACACAGTAACATTCAAGTTGTTCTTTATGGATATGGCGACAACCCCATATTCTGCCAGCTTTGTCAGATCTATAGACATATCCAATTAGAGACACATCAGGAGTATGGTGCAGATTTTTTTAACCAAACATCAGTAACTATCAAAAGGCCTCATGAGTAGGGCTGAATGGTCCATTCTAAATCAAAACAAATGTCACACATATTATTTCATATATGTAAATACAAGAATAATCAAGAAGTCTGATGGGTGACAATATACAATATCACTTGTGAATTATATATTATCACTTGTGAATGATGCCGAGCATAAGAAACAATGTCATTTTTGCTACTTTTTTCTAATCATAGTTGCACAGCTCATGTAGCCTAGCCCATAGGCCATATGTTTAATAAGGTTTGAAATCACAACTAAAGTGGCCAAATACCTTCTTAAAATGAGCACATTAATCCGCTTTACAAGGGGTGTAGAAGCCTAACTGGCATATATAAGCAGCGCGTGAGTTTCAAGTTTGGGGAGATCATTTCACCATAGAAATGCACCTTTATAGTAATAATTGCATTTGCGGTCACTTTTGATAATGGTGTTTTCTGCTAATGGAACTTTCCGCGCTTATAGCCTACTGTCGTGTGCGCATTGCTGCGCTTATAATGTGAAGAAATAGCCTAATAGTTTGTCAACATTTTAAGCTAAATGTTCTGATCAACAAAACATTTTTTTAATGCTATGTTGTATTAATTTGGGATCTATCGCATCCCACAACTGTCCCAGACTATGTTTGGAATATGTATTTCACGCCACAGAATAGAATAGATTGACATAGGCTAGTGCTTTTGCTGTCCTTAGGCCTACTCATCTTGTTGACTGATTGTTTTAGGGTGCTTACGAACACGAAGGGATGCCAACGTGAAATTCTATTCATTATCAAGTGCTTGTCAAATTGTGAATGAGTGAAATAAAGCAGAACTCATGCCTTTCAAGCGACTTTTTCTCAAATCATCCTTAGTCACATCATGCAACCTTACAATGTATGAAAAATCTAAACATAGCCCAACGTTGTAGAACAACTAAAGTTACATTTTTCCAAGATGGCGTAGCAGTCGGACGTGTTTTGTCTTGTCCCGTGTAAATAATCGTTTTCCTCGTTTTGTCCGTTTATATTAATCTCACTTTTCCATCTACGGACTGAATATACTCTCCTGCAACCCCAACACCCAATGGTGTTACGGATCTGCTATTTTATAACTTTTAGAACCGGAACCCCCATCAGAAGCTAGCCAGCTAACTAACTACTAGCTAGTTATCAGTTAGTCACTGCTAGTGGTCTTTACGTTAACTCGGACACCAGCCAGCCTCAGCTTGGTCAATACATGCCAGTCTGCACAGCGCGATATCAACCCAGAGAATATCGACTGCTTTTTCTCTACCAAATCTCCAGATTACTACCGCAAGCTCTGGACTTACACCGGATCAGATAGCTAGCTGCAATCTGAGTGGCTACTCCTGGCTAACGTCTCTGTCCCGAAGAAGCACAGTTAGCCTTGAGCTAGCCTCGACTAGGCCAATCTCCGGCTAGCCGAAGAGGTCCTCCGGCTAATTCTTGTGCTACAATACATATTTTGCCAATTGGCCTGGACCTTTTTTTGCCGACACAGAGCCCTGCCAATCCAATCACAACTGGTCTAATCAGCTACAAGCTAATTAGCCATTTTTGCTGTGTTGCTGTGTTAGACTAGCACCCTGTTATTGCTGCTGTTATTCTTACCTGTTGTTTTAGCTAGCTCTCCCAATCAAGACCTGCAATCACTTTATGCCTTATTGTATGTCTCTCTCAATATCAATATGCCTTGCATACTGTTGTTCAGGCTAGTTATCATTATCATTGTTTTGGTTTGCAATGGACCCGTAGTTCCACTCTCCGTACTCTGATACCTCCTTTGTCCCACCCCCACACTGCGGTGACCTCACCCATTGAGACCAGCATGTCCAGAGATACAACCTCTCTCTTATCATCACCCAGTGCCTGGGCTTGCCTCCGCTGTACCCGCACCTGCCCCACCATACCCCTGTCTGCACATTATCCCAGAATCTATTCTCACACGCCCATAAATCTGCCTTTTATTCTTTGTCCCAACGCTCTAGGCGACACAGTTTTGATAGCCTTTAGCCGCACCCTCATCCTACTACTCCTCTGTTCCTCGTGGTGATGTGGAGTAAACCCAGGCCTGCATGTCCCAGTCACCCTCATTTGTTGACTTCTGTGATCGAAAAAGCCTTGGCCTCATGCATGTCAACATCAGAAGCCTCCTCCCTAAGTTTGCCTTACTCACCGCTTTAGCACACTCTGCCAACCCTGATGTCCTTGCCGTGTCCGAATCCTGGCTTAGGAAGGCCACAAAACATTCTGGTTTATACCCACTATAACACTTTCCGTCAAGATAAAACTGCCAAAGGGGAGGAGTTGCAATCTACTGCAGAGATAGCCTGCAAAGTCTGTCATTACTTTCCAGGTCTATGCCCAAACAGTTCGAAACTTAATTTTTTAAAAAAATTAATCTCTCCAGAAATAAGTCTCTCACTGTGTGCCGCCTGCTACCCGACCCCCTCAGCTCCCAGCTGTGCCCTGGACACCATCGTGAATTGATCGCTCCCCCATCTAGCTTCAGAGTTGTTCTGTTAGGTGACCTAAACTGGGATATGCTTAGACACCCGGCAGTCCTACATCAAAGCTTGATGCCCTCAATCTCACACAAATTCATCAAGACCACCAGTACAACCCTAAATCCGTAACACGGGCACCCTAATAGACATTATCCTGACCAACCTGCCCTCCAAATACACCTCTGCTGTCTTCAATCAAGATCTCAGCGATCACTGCCTCATTGCCTGTATCCGCCACGGGTCCGCGGTCAAACGACCACCCCTCATCACTGTCAAACGCTCCCTAAAACACTTCTGCGAGCAGGCCTTTTCTAATCGACCTGGCCGGGTACCCTGGAAGGATATTGACCTCAGTCCCGTCTAGTTGAGGATCCTGTCATCTCTTTAAAAGTTACTTCCCATATAGACAAGCATGCCCCGTCAAAAAAATGAGAAATCAAGAACAATATTAGCCCTTGGATTTACTACGTCACAGACCATGACTGCCCTTTCGCACAGATATATACATCCTGTGCGAACTGCAATTATTGCATCGAAGAGCCCCGCGATATGCACTGTTCAGGGAAGTCAGGAACCAATACACGCAGTCTAGTCAGGAAAGCAAAGGCACAGCTTTTTCAAAAGCAGAAATTTGCATTCCTGTAGCTCTAACTCCAAAAAGTTCTGCGGATTACTGTAAAGTCCATGGAAACAGAGACCCTCAAGGACATCTTGCCTACTAGTCTTGTCATCTGGCAGTAGCGTTACCCCGGCTCCCACTGCACTGAGGCTAGGTTAACACGGTCCCCACTGATTAAGTCCGTGATACATGAAAACTTCAACAAACATTTCTCCAATGGCGCGCCATGCCTTCCTCCTGGACTCACAATACTAGCCAACACCCAGCCCCCGCCCCGCGTGCTAACTCCGCCCAACGCCTCCCCAGCTTCTTCCTTTTACCCATATCAGATAGGCAGAGTTCTGCCGAAAGATGCTGGAAAACCTGACTCCAATACAATCAAGCTGGGCTTGACAATCTGGACCCCTATTTCGAAACTGCCGCCGCATTCTGTCTGACCACCCCCTATATTACCAGCCTTTCAACCTCTCCTTCTGTCATCATCTGAGCATCCCAAGGATTGAAAGCTGCTGGGCCATCCCTCTCCTCAAAGGTGGGAGAGACATCCTGGACCAAACTGTTACACGACCTATTCCATTCCTGCCCTGCCACTAAGGTCTTGAAAGCCAAGTAACAACAGATACTTGACCATCTCGAATCCCACGGTACTCATCCGCGTGCCTCCGGTTTCCGAGCCGCGTTCACGGGTGCACCTAGCCACGCTCAAGGTACTAACGATACATAACCGCAATCGTCATGAACATTACTGTGGCAGCCGTCTTCATCGACCCTGGCCAGGCTTCGACTCTTGTCAACTCACCATATCTTATCGGCCAGACTCCCAGTAGCCTCGGTTTTCTAATCGTTGCTTGCTCCTGGTTCACCAACTTACTTTGCAGAACAGAGTCAGGTGTGTCAAATCGGAGGCCATGCTTGTCCGCTCCTCTCGGCAGTCCTCTATGGGGGTACCCACACGGGTTTCAATTCTCGAGGGCCGACTCTTTCTCTGTATACTCATCATGATGGTGTCTTGCTGCTGGGCGATTCCCTGATCCACCTCTTAGCAGACGACACCATTCTACTATCTTCCGAGCCCTTCTTGGACACTGTGCTTATAACCCCAAACGAAGCTTCAATTGCATACAACATCCTTCCGGTGGCCGTCCAACGCTCTTAAACGCTAGTAACCCAAATGCATGCTTTCAACCGTTTCGCTGCTGCACCCGCACGCCCTGACTAGATCAACCACAAGCTCTGGACTTTCCGACCTAAGAATATGTGGAATCTATAAGTTACCTAGGTGTCTGGCTAGACTGCAACTTCCTTCCAGACTCATATCAAAACATCTCCATCTCGAAAATCAAATCAAGAATCGGCTTTCTATTCCGCAACAAGTTCCTTCACCACGCCGCAACTTCCCCTAAAGTAAACTAGACTATCTACCGATCTCGATTCGCGATGTCATCTACAAAATATGCTTCCAATACTCTAACTCGCAAACTGGCTGCAGTTTATCACACGTGCCATCTCGTTTGTTCTAAAGCACCTTATCGACCCACCACTGCGACCTGTATCCATAGTCGTGGCTCGCTACATGTTCGTGTCAGACCCCTGGCTCCAGGTCATCTACAAGGCTATGCTAGGTAAGTGCCGCCCTTATCTCAAGTCACTGGTCACGATGGCTACACACCCGCAGCAGCGCTCCAGTCGGGTGTTTACTGATCAATCCTAAAGCCAAAATCCTATTGGTACGCTTTCTGTCCAGTTCCTGCTGCCTGCGCTGAAGAATTGGAAAAATCTCTTCTGAAGTTGGAGACCTTTTATCTCCCTCAACAACTTTAAAAATCTGCTATCCGACGCAGGCTAACCGATCGCTGCAGCTGTACATCGTCCATCTGTGAACTACCACCAATCGACCTAACCCTCACCCCCCATAATGGCTTTTATTTATTTACTTTTCTGCTCTTTTGCACACCGTCACTCTTTGCACATGAATCATCTGATGATTATCACTCCAGTGTTTAATCTGCTCCAAATTGTAATTAATTCCTCCGTTTATGCCTCCTATGCGTTTTGCACACATCTGTATATAGATTTCTTTTTTTTCACCATGTTAATTGACTTTTTATGTGTTTACCAATGTGTAACTCTTGGTGTTGTCTGTTCACTTACTGCTGCTTTTATCTTTAGGGCCAGGGTTGCAGTTTGCAAATGCGAACTTGTTCATCTCGTTGTGGTTGTCTGTTTTTTAGGGGTGCATCTTTTTAAGTATGTAGTTGTGTTTTTTTTGTTGTTCGCTG
>NC_036839.1:29842291-29879903 GCF_002910315.2 Salvelinus sp. IW2-2015
TGTGTGTGTGTGGTGTGTGTGTGTGTGTGTGTCTCTCAGCAAACCCTGAGAGAGAGGGGCGCAGGCATGTAGGAAAGGGAGATAATGACAAAAGTAGAAGAGGTCCCCCCGATGCACTACTATACCCCCACACCCAACCCACTCCCTGCACAATACACCCACGCACTCAAGCACGCACACACACACACACAAGCATGCACGCACGTGCATACTCACGCACGCACAAACACACACACAAACACACAAACCTAATGGAACAGATGGGTAAAGATTAGAGACAAAACACACACCTTGGGATTGAAGCTCATTCACGCACATACTTCATATCTTCCCTGATGCCAAGTTGCTGTTAGCCTGAGACTTGTATTGTTAGCCACATAGGGTTATGACTAAAAGTAGTGCATTATATAGAGCAGGGGCCTCCAACCTTTTCTAGCATGAGAGCTACTTTCAAAAAATGAAACATGTTGCGAGCTACTCACTTCTCCTCTCCTGCAACTTTTCCCTTGGGTCCTTAGTGTACAAGAGAAAGTAGTGCACTGTTTTCTGTCAAAATACCTGGTAAAACAATGATAATAAACTCTAGGGGGGCCCTATAAAATCTGTGATTTCCCACCCCCTCAAAATTATGTTGTATATTTTCCACAATTATGTTCTCAGTTAATTTTCCATTTTTAAAATTACTATTGTTCATAGAGAAATAACAAAATGTTAATTTTACATTGATTAGATAGTACCTGGGAGATGTGGTGTTTGCTACTTGTGAGATGTGTTTATGATACTTGTGAGATATGTTTATGACACTTTGCAGTGGAACACTTGAAAATTGCATGTACTTTCAGATTTGTTTGGCGCGCTACTCATAGGTTGGCTGCAAGCTACTCATAGGTTGGCTGCAAGCTACTGGTAGCTCGCGATCAACCTGCTGGAGACCCCTGATATAGAGGGAATCAGGAGCATTTTTGGTGTTTGCTCCTGTGTTGTCGTGTAGGGTTTGGGGGTTAGGGGTTAAGGTTTCTGCTCCAGCATGCATGTCTGCATGCTTGTGTCCATTGCAGCCTCTAGTTAGGATGTTATATTACACACCTTTTTCTGCTTGTTAATATGTTGCTGAACATTCCTCTCTGTGCTTGTTAGTGTGTTTACTGTGTGTTTACTGTGATTTCACCTTTCAAACAGGCCAAGCCCTGGAGCCACAGCATGACAGCCCAATATGATATGCAATATGCAAACATTACCTCAGATCACTGCTTCACCTTGTCTCACTCACACTTTCTCTTTCTGCTCCCTCCTCTTTTTCGGACTCTCTCTTTCTGCTCTCTCCTCTCTTTCTCCGACAGTCGCTCTCCCCATTTTCTATCTCACAGGGAGGTTTCATCCAACTTACATTACTAGTCAGATTGTAAGGGTTATGGCTCAAGCTGATGTCAGCATGGCAGTCCTGCACACATGCACACACACACCTGCCACGCAACATCTCCCACTCCTCACCCTAACCTGTCCATCTTGTTCTTGGGAAAACTATGGCTGCGTTTGACATGTGTTTTATGTATTACAGCTTTTACAGCCTGTAATATAGCGGATGAGCATAAGCCATGAGCTCCAGCTCTGAGGATCGCGGGTTCAATCCCAGTGCTAGGCACTTGTTTTTGTTTTGTTTTAACCCTATCCCAAACCTTAACCCTTAACCAAACAGAATGAATGCCTAAACTTAAGCGTTGAGTTGTTTCTGTTCAAACCCTGTCCCAAATCTTAACCCTTAACCAATCGTAATTAATTCCTTAAACTTAACCATCAAAACTCTATGTTTATCGCCCCCTTGGACAAACGTTGAATACTGTAGACCGTATCAAACCGTGTGATCTTGTTGGTATTTGACTCATCAGCAGTCAGCTGTATTTGACTTATTTTTGGCCAAATGTATTTGACAGTCATTTGGAGGAGCTGAAAGTACCCTTATAACCCCCCAAAATATGAAAAAAAGAATGTAAGAAAAAACACGTGGTTTTCTGACACGTGAACTTATGTATGAACAAATACCATGAATGTCACGTGAAAACAAAAATTCACATGAGTCAGCTGTAATTTAAGATTGTTTATATACAAAGCATTACAAGAATATTGACGTCTTGATTTTGGCCAAAGTAACGGTTTGCAAAATCAGGTAAACTGATGAAGCACACTTTCTTTAACCTAATGTCAACTTGTTTTGACATCACATTCTTGTTTTTAGCTGTATGGGTGACGTTTTTTGGATGTCTTCAGTGCATTTTGAATGCTTTTAGTTAATGCGTTTAGTTAATTGTGCACTAAAATTACAAAAAGTTAACAGGAGTTAACTGATTAGCCCTAATAGCCCTAATTCAAAACCATCTCTTTGTTGAAACGTATCTGTTTCCATTGATTTCCAAAAGCAAACCCATTCACACCTTTTCAAATAAATAAAAATCTATTTTAGGCCTGTCTATTAAATGTAACAAAAACCAATGGATAGGTAACAATAACAGACGCTAAAAATAGCTAGCTAGAACGAAATGGAAGGCTAGCTATCGCCTATCACTAAGCTAGTGTTACACGCCTCGGACTGAGACGTGGTCAGCAGATAATAAACCTGAATTAACAGGATAGAATGATGAGATGGAGAAACATTAGTGGTGTTCAGTAGTAGGCATTCTAAAATATTTATAAAAATATTGTTCTCTTGTTCTCTTTGTATTCAAGATACTAAATGGCCTGCCCCCCCCACTCAGTATTTTTGTTAAAGAGAAAATCCAAACATGTGGCAGCAGATCCACAAGGTCTGCCATGAGAGGTGACTGTATAGTTCCCTTAAGGAAAAGCACCTTTAGTAAATCCGCTTTCTCTGTGAGAGCTTCCCATGTCTGGAATACACTGCCATCAGACACTCATAACTCATACTTTCACAAAAAACATGAAGACATGGCTAAATGTCAATCAGATTTGTGAACCTAATCCCTAGCTGTCTATTGCCGCTTTCCATGTTGTCTGTAGCTTGTGAGGTGTGGAAACACTTTGTTGCTTTTATGGATTTTTGTCTTGTTGCTTTTTGTGCTATGTTGCTCTGTCTGTATGCTATGTCTTGCTTGTCCTGTGTTGCTCTGCGTGTGCTCACTGCTCATTGATTGTCTGTATTGTAATGGTTTTTAATAACCTGCCCAGGGACTGTGGTTGAAAATTAGCCGGCTGGCTAAAACCGGCACTTTATACTGAAACGTTGATTAATGTGCACGGTCCCTGTAAAAAGAAAATAAACTCAAACTCTTTTCTCTTCTTTTTCTATCTTTTTGTTGTCAAAATCAATGACACATTACAATTGCATTGTAGTATTACGTTGTTACATTCCCTATTTCAGTATCAAAAATAAAGGTCACAAGTTCAAAAAACTATCACCATACATCTACATATTCAAACACATATTACCTTTCACTAATGGTCAAATCAATAGTGCATATAATTTGAGGCTATTCAATCAGTAGTATTAGCATCTAGAAACAAAATCTATTTGGCATGTAAAACCATCAAATTGTACCATAAGAGGCTACATTACATTATATACAGTATATATATATATATATATATACAGTTGAAGTCGTAAGTTTACATACACCTTAGCCAAATACATTTAAGCTCCGTTTTTCACAATTCCTGACATTTAATCCTAGTAAAAATTCCCTGTCTTAGGCCAGTTAGGATCACCACTTTATTTTAAGAATGTGAAATGTGGCAATAATAGTATAGAGAATGATTTATTTAAGCTTTTATGTCTTTCATCACATTCCCAGTGGGTCAGAAGTTTACATACACTCAATTAGTATTTGGTAGCATTGCCTTTAAATTGTTTAACTTGGGTCAAACGTTTCGGGTAGCCTTCCACAAGCTTCCCACAATAAGTTGGGTGAATTTTGGCCCATTTCTCCTGACAGAGCTGGTGTAACGGAGTCAGGTTTGTAGGCCTCCTTGCTCGTTCTGCCCACAAATTATCCATAGGATTGAGGTCAGGGCTTTGTGATGGCCACTCCAATACCTTGACTTTGTTGTCCTTAAGCCATTTTGTCACAACTTTGGAAGTATGCTTGGGGTCATTGTCCATTTGGAAGACCCATTTGTGACCAAGCTTTAACTTCCTGACGGATGTCTTGAGATGTTGCTTCAATATATCCACATAATTTTCCTCTCTCATGATGCCATCTATTAAGTACACCAGTCCCTCCTGCAGCAAAGCACCCCTACAACATGATGCTGCCACCCCCATGCTTCACGGTTGGGATGGTGTTCTTCGGCTTGCAAGCCTCCCCCTTTATCCTCCAAACATAACGATGATCATGATGGCCAAACAGTTCTATTTAGGTTTCATCAGACCAGAGGACATTTCTCCAAAAAGTACGATCTTTGTCCCCATGTGCAGTTGCAAACCGTAGTCTGGCTTTTTTATGGCGGTTTTGGAGCAGTGGATTCTTCCTTGCTGAGCGGTCTTTCAGGTTATGTTGACATAGGACTCGTTTTACTGTGGATATAGATACTTTTGTACCAGTTTCCTCCAGCATCTTCACAAGGTCCTTTGCTGTTGTTCTAGGATTGATTTGCACTTTTCGCACCAAAGTACGTTCATCTCTAGGAGACAGAACGCGTCTCCTTGCTGAGCGGAATGACAGCTGTGTGGTCCCATTGCATACTATTGTTTGTACAGATGAACGTGGTACCTTCAGGCATTTGGAAATTGCTCCCAAGGATGAACCAGACTTGTGGAGTTCTACAATTTGTTTTCTGAGGTCTTGGCTGATTTCTTTTGATTTTCCCATGATGTCAAGCAAAGAGGAACTGAGTTTGAAGGTAGGCCTTGAAATACATCCACAGCTACACCTCCAATTGACTCAAATTATGTCAATTAGCCCATCAGAAGCTTCTAAAGCCATGACATCATCTTCTGGAATTTTCCAAACTGTTTAAAGGCACAGTCAACTTAGTATATATAAACTTCTGACCCACTGGAATTGTGATACAGTGAATTAAACAATTGCTGGGAAAATTACTTATGTCATGTACAAAGTAGATGTCCTAACCGACTTGCCAAAACTATAGTTTGTTAACAAGAAATTTGTGGAGTAGTTGAAACACGAGTTTTAATTACTCCAACTGTAAACTTCCGACTTCAACTGTATACACAGTCAAAAGTTTGGACACACCTACTCATTCAAGGGTTTTTCTTTATTTTTACTATTTTGTACATTGCAGAATAATAGTGAAGACATCAAACCTAGGAAATAACACATATGGAATCAAGTAGCAACCAAAAAGTGTGTAAAACAAATCAAAATATATTTTAGATTTTAGATTCTTCAAAGTAGCCACCCTTTGCCTTGATGACTGTTTTGTTCACTATTGGCATTCTCTCAACCAGCTTCATCTGGAATGCTTATCCAGCAGTCTTGAAGGAGTTCCCACATGGTGTAATTGTAATAACATACAGGATCTCAAGTCCTTTTGTTCACCTGACCTAGAATTCCTCACAATGTATTATCTCCCAAGACAATTCTCGAGGGTTATTGTCACAGCCGTGTATATCCGCCCTCAAGCCGATACCACGAAAGCTCTCAATGAACTTCACTGGACTTTATGCAAACTGGAAACCATATATCCCAAGGGTGCATTTATTGTAGCTGGGGATTTTAACAAAGCAAATTTGTTCTGTCAGCATATTGATTGTAGAAGTCACGCTGGCAAAACACTGGATCACTGCTACTCTAACTTCCAAGATTCATACACGGCCCTTCCCTGCCCTCCTTTCGGCAAATCTGACCACGACTCCATTTTTCTCCTCCCTTCCTTTGGGCAGAAACTCAAACAGGTTGTAACCTTGATAAGGTCTATTCAATGCTGGTCAGACCAATCGGAATCCACGCTTCAAGAATTATTTTGATCACATGGCCTGGGACATGTTCCGAGAATAATATCGATTTATACGCTGATTCGGTGAGTAAGTTTATGAGGAAGTGCATAGGAGATGTTAAAACCTACCCTAACCAGAAACCGTGAATAGATGGAGGCATTCGCTCAAAACTGAAAGCGCGAACCTCCGCCTTTAACCATGGAAAGGTGACTGGGAATATGGACGAATACAAACAGTTTAGCAGTGGTGTAAAGTACTTAAGTAAGAATACTTTCAAGTACTGCTTAAGTTGTTTATTTGGTATCTGTACTTTACTATTTATATTTTTGACTACTTTTACTTTTGCTTCACTACATTCCTGTACTTTTTACTCCATACAGTTTCCCTGACACACAAAAGTACTCGTTACATTTTGAATGCTTAGCAGGACAGGAGAATGGTATGTGTTCATGGACATATTCCATCTCTCCCTATCCCAGTATGCTGTTCTCACATGCTTCAAGATGGCCACCATTGCTCCTGTACCCAAGAAGGCAAAGATAACTGAACTAAATGACTATCGCCCCTTAGCACTCACTTCTGTCATCATGAAGTGCTTTGAGACACTAGTCAAGGACCATATCACCTCCACCTTACCTGTCACCCTAGACCCAGTTCAATTTGCGTACTGCCCCAATAGGTCCACAGATGATGCAATCGCCATCACACTGCACACTGCCTTATCCCATCTGGACAAGAGGAATACCTATGTAAGAATGTTGTTCATTGACTACAGCTCAGCATTCAACACCATAGTACCCTCCAAGCTCATCATTAAGCTCTTGGCCATGGGTTTGAACCCCGCCCTGTGCAATTGGGTTCTGGACTTCCTGATGGGCTGCCCCCAGGTGGTAAAGGTAGGAAACAACATTTCTACTTCGCTGATCCTCAATACTGGGGCCCCACAAGGGTGCATGCTCAGCCCCCTCCTGTACTCCCTGTTCACCCATGACTGCGTGGCCATCCACATCTCCAACTCAATCATCAAGTTTGCAGACGACACAACAGTAGTAGGCTTGATTATCAACAACGACGAGAAAGCCTATAGGGAGGAGGTGGAGGCACTCGGAGTGTGGTGTCAGGAAAACAACCTCTCACTCAATGTCAACAAAACAAAGGAGATGAACATGGACTTCAAGAAACAACAGAGGGAGCACCCCCCTATCCACATCGACGGGACAGCAGTGGAGAAGGTGGAAAGTTAAGTTCCTCGACGTACACATCATGGATAAACTGAAATGGTCTACCCATACAGACAGTGTGGTGAAGGCGCAACAGCACCTCTTCAACCTCAGGAGGCTGAAGAAATGTGGCTTGTCACCTAAAACCCTCACAAACTTTTACAGATGCACAATTGAGAGTATCCTGTCAAGCTATATCACCGCCTGGTACGGCAACTGCACCACCCACAACCGCAGGGCTCTCCAGAGCGGGGTGCGGTCTGCACAACTCATCACCCGATGTCACAGGAAGGCCAAATAGATCATAGAGGACAACAACCACCCGAGCCACTGCCTTTTCACCCCGCTACCATCCAGAAGGCGAGGTCAGTGCAGGTGCTGGGACCGAGAGACTGCAAAATAGTTTCTATCTCAAGACCATCAGACTGTTAAACAGCCATCACTAGCACAGAGAGGCTGTTGCCTACATACAGACTTAATCATTGGCCACTTTAATAAATGGATCACTAGTCACTTTAATAATGCATCTTTAAAAATGTTTACATATCTTGCATTACTCATCTCATATGTATATACCCTATTTTATACCATCTATTGCATCTTTCCTATGCTACTCGGTCATTGGTCATCCATATATTTATTTGTATGTATTCTTATTCCATTACTTAGATTTGTGTGTATTAGGTAGTTGTTGTGGAATTGTTAGATTACTTGTTAGATATTGCTGCACTGTCTGAACTAGAAGCACAAGCATTTCGCTACACTTGCAATAACATCTGCTAACCATGTGTATGTGACCAATAGCATTTTATTTTATTTGAGTTGACATATGCTGAGCACTTGTTGGCTGCTTTTCCTTCACTCTGTGGTCCAACTCATCCCAAACCATCTCAATTGGGTTGAGGTCGGATGATTGTGGACGCTAGGTCATCTGATGCAGCACTCCATCACTCTCCTTCATGGTCAAATAGCCCTTACACAGCCTGGAGGTGTGTTGGGTCATTGTCCTTTTGAAAACCAAATGATAGTCCCACTAATCGCAAACCAGATGGGATGAGGTATCGCTGCAGAATGCTGTGGTAGCCATGCCGGTTAAGTGTGCCTTGAACTTGAAATAAATTACCAACACTGTCACCAGCAAAGCATCCCCACACATCATACATTCTCCTCCATGCTTCACGGTGGGAACCACACATGTGGAGATCATCCATTTACCTACTTTGCGTCTCACAAAGACACGGCGGTTAGAGCCCAAAATCTCAAATTTGGACCAAAGAACAGATTTCCACCGGTCTAATGTCCTCTGCTTGTGTTTCTTGGCCCAGCTTCTTATTGGTGTCCTTTAGTAGTTGTTTCTTTGCAGCAGTTCGACCATGAAGGCCTGATTCACACAGTCTCCTCTGAACAGTTGATGTTGAGATGTGTCTGTTACTTGAACTCTGAAGCATTTATTTGGGCTGCAATCTGAGGTGCAGTTAACTCTAATGAACTTATGCTCTGCAGCAGAGGTAACTCTGGGTCTTCCTTTCCTGTGGCGGTCCTCATGAGAGCCAGTTTCATCATAATGCTTGATGGTTTTTGCGACTGCACTTGAAGAAATACTCAAATTTCTTGACATTTTCTGGGTTGACTGACCTTCATGTCTTAAAGTAACGATGGACTGTCTTTCTCTTGCTTATTTGAGCTGTTCTTGCCATAATATGGACTTGGTCTTTTACCAGATAGGGCTATCTTCTGTATACCACCCCTACCTTGTCACAACACAACTGATTGGCTCAAATGCATTATGAAGGAAAGAAATTCCACAAATGAACTTTTAACAAGAAACACCTGTTAATTGAAATGCATTCCAGGTGACTTCCTCATGAAGCTGGTTGAGAGAATGCCAAGCGTATGCAAAGCTGTCATCAAGGCAAAGGGTGGCTACTTTGAAGAATCTCAAATATAAAATATATTTGGATTTGTTAACACTTTTTTGGTTGCTACATGAGTCAATTCATAGTTTTGATGTCTTCACTATTATTATACAATGTAGAAAATAGTAAAAATAAAGAAAAACCCTTGAATGAGTAGGTTTGTCCAAACATTTGACTGGTACTGTACATATATATACAGTCGTGGCCAAAAGTTTTGAGAATGACACAAATATAAATTTTCACAAAGTCTGCTGCCTCAGTTTGTATGATGGCAATTTGCATATACTCCAGAATGTTATGAAGAGTGATCAGATGAATTGCAATTAATTGCAAAGTCCCTCGTTGCCATGCAAATGAACTGAATCAAAAAAACATTTCCACTGCATTTCAGCCCTGCCACAAAAGGACCAGCTGACATCATGTCAGTGATTCTCTTGTTAACACAGGTGTGAGTGTTGATGAGGACAAGACTGGAGATCACTTTGTCATGTTGATTGAGTTCGAATAACAGACTGGAAGCTTCAAAAGGAGGGTGGTGCTTGGAATCATTGTTCTTCCTCTGTCAAACATGGTTACCTGCAAGGAAACACGTGCCATCATCATTGCTATGCACAAAAAGGGCTTCACAGGCAAGGATTTTGCTGCCAGTAAGATTGCACCTAAATCAACCATTTATCAGATCATCAAGAACTTCAAGGAGAGCGGTTCAATTGTTGTGAAGAAGGCTTCAGGGCGCCCAAGAAAGTCCAGCAAGCGCCAGGACAGTCTCCTAAAGTTGATTCGGCTGCGGGATCGGGGCACCACCAGTACAGAGCTTGCTCAGGAATGGCAGCAGGCAGGTGTGAGTGCATCTGCACGCATAGTGAGGCGAAGACTTTTGGAGGATGGCCTGGTGTCAAGAAGGGCAGCAAAGAAGCCACTTCACTCCAGGAAAAACATCAGGGACAGACTGATATTCTGCAAAAGGTACAGGGATTGGACTGCTGAGGACTGGGGTAAAGTCATTTTCTCTGATGAATCCCCTTTCCAATTGTTTGGGGCATCCGGAAAAAAGCTTGTCCGGAGAAGACAAGGTGAGCGCAACCATCAGTCCTGTGTCATGCCAACAGTAAAGCATCCTGAGACCAGTCATGTGTGGGGTTGCTTCTCAGCCAAGGGAGTGGGCTCACTCACAATTTTGCCTAAGAACACAGTCATGAATAAAGAATGGTACCAACACATCCTCCGAGAGCAACTTCTCCCAACAATACAGGAACAGTTTGGTGACGAACAATGCCTTTTCCAGCATGATGGAGCACCTTGCCATAAGGCAAAAGTGATAACTAAGTGGCTCAGGGAACAAAACATCGATATTTTGGGTCCATGGCCAGGAAACTCCCCAGACCTTAATCCCATTGAGAACTTGTGGTCAAACCTCAAGAGGCGGGTGTGTAACCGATGTGAAATGGCTAGCTAGTTAGCGGTGGTGCGCGCTAATAGCCTTTCAATCGGTGACGTCACTTGCTCTGAGACCTTGAAGTAGTGGTTCCCCTTGCTCTGCAAGGGCCGTGGCTTTTGTGGAGTGATGGGTAAGGATGCTTTGTGGGTGACTGTTGTTGATGTCTGCAGAGGGTCCCTGGTTCGCGCCCGGGTCGGGGCGAGGGAACGGACTAAAGTTATACTGTTACATTGGTGCCGTGACCCGGATCACTGGTTGCTGCGGAAAAGGAGGAGGTCGAAAGGGAGGTGAATGTAACCGATGTGAAATGGCTAGCTAGTTAGACGTTAGTGGTGTTCCAGTAGTAGGTATTCTACAAGATTGAAGAAGAAACCGCCAAGATCTCATGATCTCACTAACGCTCCCATTTGACGTCACAGCTCTCCCTAGTGGCAGTACTCATACACATTCATTTAAATGCAAATACCTAGGAGGACTAGAAAATAATACAAGGGATGGCCCCATAAAATAACAAACGAAATAAAACATAAAAAATATGACCATACATATTTGTGTGTGTCACACTAGCTAGTATTTAGCAATTATTATGCGACCATTGGATACAAATTTCATAAAAAGTAACCTTTATAAAATGCGTATCATTAGCACGGTTCATATGTACACATTTAAATACGCTCAATATGAGCCCTCGTTTGGAAATATAAAACCATTTAAGAGCCAAAATATTTATAGTGGAAATAATAAATTAGCCAAACGCCGTCTTGCTCTCATTGACTTGCATACCTAAGTGACCTAACTAGCTACTTAGCTTGACTACTGTTACGTAAATGGGAAAATCTCACTCATATTCCAAAATTATACAACAAAATGAAAACTCAACATTGTTTAGTTAAACATATTAGCTCTAGATTTCGAAAACGTAACCATGAGTACAACACCGTAAACAGGATAAAAATAAGGAGACAGAGAGCTAGCGTCTTCTTTCAATGGTCACAGAGCAATGTATGACAAAGGGAGCAACGCGCCTGCAGCAGTAACACTTTGAATGCCTCTCCCTAGTGATAGCGATTGATATACATGTATATTGACCACAATAATAATGGCTCAGAAATGGCTCAGAAATAAGAAATAAGAATGATTGTTATTATTTTACTTTTATCCCTTTTTCTCCCCAATTGGTAGTTACAGTCTTGTTTCATCGCTGTAACTTCCGCACAGACTCGGGAGAGGCGAAGGTCGAGAGCTGTGCGTCCTCCGAAACACAACCCAACCACACCGCACTGCTTCTTGACACAATGCCCACTTAACCCGGAAGCCAGCCACACCAATGTGTCGGAGGAAACACTGTGCACCTGACAACCGTGTCAGCGTGCACTGCGCCCAGCCCGCCATAGGAGTCGCTATTGTGCGCTGGGACAAGGACATCCCTGCCGGCCAAACCTTCCCTTAACCCGGACGATGCTGGGCCAATTGTGCGCCGCCCCATTGGTCTCCCAGTCACGGCCGGCTGCGACAGAGCCTGGACTCAAACCCAGAATCTCTAGTGGCACAGCTAGCACTGCGATGCAATGCCTTAGACCACTACGCCACTCGGGAGAGAATAAATAATGATTTTTAACACACTTCAATTATTATACTCCGGTAGGCTAAGTAACCTTTTAACAGAATGGCATTACAAAATGTTTATTTCCACATGTGGAAACATTGCAACTGCAACATGTTAACACAACCTTTTCACATGAGGAGAATAACACTATTTCACCCCCACATGTGGATTTTCTTACATGAGAAACTGCAAATGTGATTTCATGAAAACATGTTTTTCTCCTCACATGTAGAAAGGTGGTGTTAACATGTGAACTCTAAAGTTTGCTTTGTTCTCCATATCTGTGATTATCTGGCTGGTGTTTCCAAAATATCTTTCTGTGAGACTTCCTGTTGTTCCTGGTGTAATGACGACCATGTGGAGTCATCAGCTATGTCAGCAGCTCAGCTCCATCTGGACACTAGCTGGGACCGGGAATGGGACACATGGACACATGGTGTCTGCCCCAATTACTGTTATTACTGTATTGTTACTATATTACTGCTATCACAACAGAGCGAATATGTCCTTATGAAGAATCATTCAATCAATTCAGTATGGCCATTAAATCATAAGTCAGATCCAATGAAACCAATTTGTGGTGTTAGTTATGTCAGAGAACAAAGATGGAATGGAACTGTCCATACTGTCGATCTGCTGGTCATCAGCTATAATACATCCACAACAATGAATAGTGAATTACTGGGTCATTAGACTAGAGGTACTTGACTTGACCCGCTCTGTAGCTCTGTCAGTGTTGCTCTGTTGTCATTCTGTTCTTCCTCTCAATGTTTCACTAAGGACAGTCTCTGTTTCAGCCTCTGGGAAATCACTGTTTCCCATTTTCTCAAATGTCCTAATTCTTTGTTTAAATGGCCACAATAGCCAGGCCTCCCATAGAGCTGGAATCCCTTGCATGTTAAAAAGGATATTCCTAGATAATTCTCTCTTCAATGTGTTTAATTAGATCAGGATTTATGTCCTAAACAATGATAGGCTGGTTTCTCTGCAGAACTTCTGTCCTATAGGCTAAATCCATGCTATGGATTTATGCTACTACCAAGCCCAGTAAAACTCCTTGGTTTGGTTTTGTCCTTTAGACTGCACTTCTCTCACATGTTCTTGTGAACAGATTACCTGACTGGATCACCAAACAACACACATTAAAGTCGCCTAATTCACAGCATTCTGTTTCAACTGACTAAAGTGAAGTGTTGACTTACTGAAATGTTTATTTTCTTTAACGAGAGCAAATGTAAACCTGGAAAGCAGTGCTGTAGTCAGACTCAGACCAGCATGGACAGACAGCGGAGGCAACAGAGCAGCTCCCTAGCCGTCCTCTCTACTGTATAACCGTGACTAATGCTGTATTGTCACATCAGTGTATAGAGCAGTGTCTGCTGTAGTGCTGAGGCTACAGGTGCTGTTATGCTAACTAGTTGAAGTCATGCTGATTTAAATCTGTGAGGAGGGAGGGTATGACTAAAGGAAGCCTGACCCCATGGAGCCAGAGGCCCCGAGGCAAACCTCCAGCCTGACCCTCCTATTTCCACTCCTGTCCCAGCCTAACCCCTCTACTTCCACCCCTGTCCCAGCCTAACCCCTCTACTTCCACCCCTGTCCCAGCCTAACCCCTCTACTTCCACCCCTGTCCCAGTCTAACCCCTCTACTTCCACCCCTGTCCCAGTCTAACCCTCTACTCTACCCCTGTCCCAGTCTAACGCCCTCTACTTCCACCCCTGTCCCAGTCTTAACCCCTCTACTTCTACCCCTGTCCCAGTCTAACCCCTCTACTTCTACCCCTGTCCCAGTCTAACCCTCTATTTCCACCTGCCCCAGTCTAACCCCTCTACTCCTACCCCTGTCCCAGTCTAACCCCTCTACTCTACCCTGTCCTCAGTCGTCTAACCCCTCTACTTCCACCCCTGTCCCAGCCTAACCCCTCTACTTCCACCCCTGTTCCCAGTCTAACCCCTCTACTCCACCCTGTCCCAGCCTAAACCTCTCTACTCCACCCCTGTCCCATCTACCCTCATCACCCCTCCCAGGTCTACCTACTTCTACCCCTGTCCCAGTCTAACCCCTCTACTTCCACCCTTGTCCCAGTCTAAACCCCTCTACTTCTACCCCTGTCCCAGCCTAACCCCTCTACTTCCACCCTCTGTCCCAGTCTAACCCCTCTACTTCTACCCCTGTGCCCAGTCTAACCCCTCTACTTCCACTCCTGTCACAGTCTACCCCTCTACTTCCACCCTGTCCCAGTCTAACCCCTCTACTTCTACACACCTGTCCCAGTCTAACCCCTCTACTTCTACCCCTGTCCCAGCTAACCCTCTACTTCTACCCCTGTCCCAGCCTAACCCCTCTACTTCTACCCCTGTCCCAGTCTAACCCCTCTACTTCTACCCCTGTCCCAGCCTAACCCCATCTACTTCTACCCCTTTCCCGACGCCCTAACCCCTCTACTTCTACCCCTGTCCCCAGTCTAACCCCTCTCACTGTCTACCCTGTCCCAGCCTAACCCTCTACCTCCACCCCTGTCCAGTCTAACCCTCTACTTCCACCCCTGTCCCAGTCAACCCCTACTGCTACCTGCCCAGCCTAACCCCTCTACTTCTACCCCTGTCCCAGCCTAAACCCTCTACTTCACCCTGTCCAGTCTAACCCCTCTACTTCCACCCCTGTTCCCCAGGCTAACCCCTTCTATTCTAACCCTGTCCCAGCCTAACCCCCTACTTCTACCCTGTCCCACCTATCCCTCTACTACACCTGTCCCAGTCTAACCCCTCTACGTTCCACCTGTTGTCCCAGCCTAACCCCTCTTTACTGCACCCTCGCCCGCCAACCCCGCTACTTCCCCTGTCCCAGTCTAACCCTCTACTTCTACCCCTGATTCCAGCCTAACCCTCTACTCTTACCCCTGTCCCAGGCCTAACCCCTCTACTTCCACCCCTGTCCAGTCTAACCCCTCTACTTCCACCCCTGTCCCAGCCTTAACCCCTCTACTTCTACCCCTGTCCCAGTCTAACCCCTCTACTTCCACCATGTCCCAGCCTAACCCCTCACTTCTACCCCTGTCCCGTTCTAACCCCTCTTCTTCCACCCATGTCCCAGCCTAACCCCTTGTACTTTCTACCCCTGTCCCAGTCTAACCCCTCTACTTCCACCCATGTCCCAGTCTAACCCTCTACTTCTATCCCTGTTCAGCCTAACCCCTCTACTCCTACCCCTGTCCCAGTCAACCCCTCTACTTCTACCCCTGTCCCAGCCTAAAACTCCTCTATTTCCACTCCTGTCCCAGTCTAACCCCTCTACTTCTACCCTGTCCCAGTCTAAACCCCTCTACTTCCACCCATTTCCCAGCCTAACCCCTCTACTTCTACCCCTGTCCCAGTCTAACCCCTCTACTCCACCCACTGTTCCCAGCTAACCCCTCTACTTCCTACCCGCTGTCCCAGCCTAACCCCTCTACTCCTACCCCTGTTCCCAGTCTAACCCCTCTACTTCCACCCCTGTCCCAGTCTAACCCCTCTACTCTACCCTGTCCAGTCTAACCCTCTACTTCTACCCCTGTCCAGTCTTAACCCCTCTACTTCTACCCCTGTCCCAGCCTAACCCCTCTACTTCTACCCCGTGTCCCAGTCTAACCCCTCTACTTCTACCCCTGTCCCAGTCTAACCCTCTACTCCTACCCCTGTCCCAGTCTAACCCCTCTACTTCTACCCCTGTCCCAGTCTAACCCCTCTACTTCCACCCCTGTCCCAGCCTAACCCCTCTAGCTTCTTACCCTCCCAGTCTAACCCCTCTACTCTACCCCTTCCCAGTCTAACCCCTCTACTTCTACCCCTGTCCCAGTCTAACCCCTCTACTTCACCCCTGTCCCAGTCTAACCCCTCTACTTCTACCTCTGTCCCAGTCTAAACCCCTCTACTTACCCCTGTCCCAGTCTAACCCCTCTACTTCTACTCCTGTCCCAGTCTAACCCCTCTACTTCCACCCCTGTCCCAGCCTAACCCCTCTACTTTCTACCCCTGTCCCAGTCTAACCCCTCTACTTCCACCCCTGTCCCAGCCTAACCCCTTCTACTTCTACCTCTGTCCAGTCTAACCCCTCTACTCCCACCCCTGTCCAGCCTAACCCCTCTACTTCCACCCTTGTCCCAGCCTCCCCTCACTCTACCCCTATCAGCCCTAAACCTCTACTTCTACCCTTGTCCCAGCCTAACCCCTCTACGTTCTACCTTGTCCCCAGCTCTTAACCCCTCTACTTCCAGCCCCTGTCCCAGCTAACCCCTCTACTTCCACCCCTTGTCCCAGGGCCCGTAACCCCTCTACTTCTACCCCTGTCCCAGTCTAACCCCTCTACTTCCACCCCTGTCCCAGCCTAACCCCTCTACTTCTACCCCTGTCCCAGTCTAACCCCTCTACTTCTACCCCTGTCCCAGCCTAACCCCTCTACTCTTACCCCAGGCCCATTCCAGCCTACTGCCCTAGCCCTAGCCCCAGGCTAACCTTAACCCCCTGCCCCAGGCCACTGAGACCACTGACCCAACCTTACACCCTTCTGGAACCAGGCCCCTTACCCCTGACTTACATCTTTACAGCCAGGCACTCTCCCAGCCCTGACCCCTCTACCCCTTCCCTTCCCCAGCCTAACTGAGCAGGCAGACTTCCAGCCCTGACCCCATGGAGCCAGTCAGACCCAGGCTAATCTTACAGCCTCCTGCTGGCCCAGTCGACCAGCCTCCTGACCCCCCCAACCCAGCCCAGGCTATTAGCCAGGGCCAGCCAGGCATGCTGATGCTCAGATATGTCTGATGTACAGGATAATGCTGCCTACACATTCAGAAATATCTACACAAATACATATTATATACCGTAGTCCATAATATATATACTAAAACAGCCTCAGCCAAATAACCACAGTCCTACGGAATCCTCGATCGTGGCTCATGTTATCCACCCTTTGACCAATGACGAGGTTTATTACCTCCATTAGTTTAGCTCATGACTCAGAGAGAATCCACATTGATTTAAGGGAAATCATTTAACAAGGCTGTGCTTCTGACCATGCCCAATATTACACTCTACTCTGCTTCTGACCAGCCCCAAGGCTATATTACAACATTATATAGACCTACCCTAAAAACTACGGCTTCGAACCATGCCCAATATGAGCTATCACAAATGACTGCTTCAGACAATGTCCAGAAACCCCTCAGAGCCACTGCGGTGCTCTGTTCTGTCGACATCATGCCATTACAGCATGCAGGCCAGACAGTCAGACACTATGAATTCCAGCAGCATTATGATGGTAACCTCATGTTATAATGGGGACTGTGTTGGACTGAATAGGACTGGGTCACTGCTTTGCTGTTATGTAACTGTGTGGGACTGAGGGACTGTCTGAATGGGTTTGGGCCTAATGCTTTCTACAGCCTGGCTGGATGGGTTACACTAGAACAGGAGAGCAGCTACAGAACTACTGATACCTATGACAGAGACATTTCAGACAGAGAGAAAGAGCAAGAAAAAGAGAGAGAGATTTAGAGATTAGACATAGAAATAAAGGACACACCCATACGGCTAAGGCCCTGAGAACAACAGCTGAGGAGCCCATGGCTATTTCCACACCTCCAGGTTTCCCCCTTTAGCTCTGGAGGTGTGAGGGCGTGGGACCACCCCTGCCACAACACACACCTGTCCGAACCCTAGCATCATCAGACCCCCCAGTTGCATCACAACATAACACAGGCACAGTCCCCGACTGGCCACAGCACATGCTCCACAGCTCTAGTCAGGGTGGGCAAAAGGTTAAATATAGACTAATGGGCAAACTTATCAGGTGGTCTCACTTTTCATTCCAGATACAATTCTCTGAAAGAGGAAGTCACCCACTCAGACCCCCTCCTCAGCAACCTGGTCTCAGAGCATTTCATATTATTCTGTCTGTAAATCCAAGACACTCCATTTAGTATGATATATTACATTTCGTATGGTATGTATTAATTTGTGGATGTCCATCATCCATTTCTTATAATATGTTACGAATTACAACTCGTATGATATGTAACGAATTTGCAAATGTACAATATGTTATGAATTTGCAAAATGCATGATATGTTATGAATTTCAATTTGTTGTGGCTAACTTTAGCTAGGCTGCTTAAAAGTACTAAGTAGGTGAAAAGTTGCTAATTAACTAAAGTTGTCCATGATGAGATTCGAACAATCAACCATTGGGTTGCTAGACTTTTGTGTTATACACCCAACCAACCACACTCATTTCGTCTTTGCCTTAAGTAACCTTTTGTGTTATGTAACCATTCCAAACATAACATATCATACTAATTTGGGTGCCCCTGATTTAAATGTACTATGTTACGTGTAGTTTATGAGACCAGGCTATCCGGAGAGAGGTTACCTCGTCCCCTGGCTATTGCGCACAGCGCGTGGGATCGAGATTATTTTTTACAATCCTTTCTTTCTTATCCCTTCCCTTCCTTTCCTTTCAACTGCACAGTGGAACAAGACGTGCTGTGTGGGAATACCAAATATAGATATATTCGTTTTTTCTTGGATTGTATAGGCTACTGGTTTTCAACTCTATTATTTTCAATGGATAAAGTTGTAGTCTATTGAAACGTCAGTAACATTTTGAATGCCAATATTATACTACGTAAATGATAAGGCTTTCTATCATTTCTACCGTTGCCAAATCGTCCTTTGGATAAAAATGAGCACTTGATGGGAATTGGACTATAAGGAAATGAAGAATCTTGATATCTTCGATTTGAAGGATTGCCAGGTAAATTGAAAGTTATAGCTCCCAAATGAAATGCCTATCCTACTATTCATATTATGACCGGGGAAACTTCTGTCAAATTCCCGCTAGATGCTAAAATGTATTTAAAAAGTATCTAAAATGTACTTCCATGCAATGTAAAGTTGTAAAGTTGTATCATATTGATGCGTTTACGCACCGAGGAAAAGGTATGCTTTTCTTCAATTTCATCACTCTGTGGCAGCTGGTTTTGCAGTCAGTCAAAGAATAGTCAGTATCAGCATCGGGTCAAGAGTGTTAATAGTCAGATGATGATGGTTAACTGCTTGGTTGTGGATTATTAGAGGAAAGGTTCTGTGAAGCCCACTCGCGTTTAAAACAATAGGAAACAGTTGGCGCTTCTGCTTGCAGATGGTGTAAATGATTAGTTGCTGAATTTAGATAGCTCGTTCTTCTCCTTCGAGAACGTTACTGTTTACATTTATTCACATAGATTGAAATGTCAGAGCAATGTTAAAGATAGCTGGTCAAGACGTTAGAATAACCAGACTCAGACTGTAATTTGCACGGGAACGTCAGCACATGCCTTTAGAGTGTTTGTCAGTGCTGTGTGTCAGTGCCATCATGCCCTCAGTAGAACACTGGCCAATTGAACATAATTATTGACCCAGAGTGTTTAGGAATGCAGAAACTGTAGCTGCATTAGGACACACTTAATTAGGATTGTCCGGATTTAGATACTCTACAGATGGTCATACTATCAACCAGTGGTGTAAAGTACTTAAGTAAAAATAATTTTTCTTCACTACATTCCTAAAGAAAATAATGTATTTTTTACTCCATACAATTTCCCTGACACTCTAAAATACTCGTTACATTTTGACACAAAAATGGTCCTATTCACACACTTATCAAGGGAACGTCCCTGGTCATCCCTACTGCCTCTGATCTGGCGGACTCACTAAACACAAATGCTTCGTTTGTAAATGATGTCTGAGTGTTGGAGTGTGCCCCGGCTATCCGTCAATAAATAAACAAGAAAATGATGAGGGCTAGTTTTCTTAATATAAGGAATTTGAAATGGTTTATACTTTTACTTTTGATACTTACATACATTTTAGCTATTCCATTTACTTTTGATACTAAAGTATATTTAAAACCAAATACTTTTAGACTTTTACTCAAGTTTACTGGGTGACATTCACACTTCACTTGAGTCATGTTCTATTAAGGTCTCTTTACTTTTACTCAAGTATGACAATTGAGCACTTTTTAAACCACTGCTATTAACAAACTATCTGTTGATAAGTAAATGCTAAGGTTAAAATATGGTTTAGGGTAAGGGTTAAGTTTAGGGTTATGATAAGAGTTAAGGTTAGTAGATGCTGAAATGCTACTGATAGTCTGTAGAGCATCTACAGATGGACTATCCAAATAAAGTTACCCTGCATTATAGTTGTTACTCCAGAGACTGTGTGTGTGTGTGTGTCACATTGACATATATATTTCTATTTCGTCAGTGAGCGGCCCTCCTATATAAGATGGTTCCCAGTGTGTGTGGTGTGTCCCTGGCTGTGGTGTTGCTGACCCTGGTGTCCCCTGGTGGTGCCTGCCCTCTGCCCTGCTCTTGCTACCAGCCCACTGAACTACACTGCACCTTCAGATCTCTGGTCAACATACCACAGCCCCTACCGCAACACACACTACACATCAACCTGGGGTAAGGACTGTGCATAAATACATACACAAACTCCCTCCCTCTCTCTCTCTCTCTCTTTCTCTCTCTCTCTACACACACACAAACACAATCTCTCTCTTTTTCTCTCTCTCTCTCTCCCTCCCTCTCTCTCTCTCTTTCTCTCTCTCTCTCTCGCTCTCTCTCTCTCCTCCTCCTCTCTCTCTCTCTCTCTCTCTCTCTCTCTCTCTCTCGCTCTCTCTCTCCTCTCTCTCTCTCTCTCTCTCTCTCTCTCATGTCTCTCTCTCTCTCTCCCTCTCTCTCATGCAATTCAAGGGCTTTATTAGCATGGAAACATATATTAACATTGCCAAAGCAAGTGAGGTAGATAATAAAAAAAAGTGAAATAAATAGTAACAATTAACAGTAAACATTGCACTCACAGAAGTTCCAAAAGAATAAAGACATTTCAAATGTCATATTATGTCTATATACAGTGTTGTAATGATGTGCAAATATTTAAAATACAAAAAGGAAAATAAATAAACATAAATATGGGTTGTATTTACAATGGTGTTTGTTCTTCACTGGTTGCCCCTTTCTTGTGGAAACAGGTCACAAATCTTGCTTCTGTGATGGCACACTGTGGTATTTCACCCATTAGATAAGGGAGTTTATCAAAATTGGGTTTGTTTTCTAATTCTTTGTGGATCTGTGTAATCTGAGTGAAATATGTGTCTCTAATATGGCCATACATTTGGCAGGAGGTTAGGAAGTGCAGCTCAGTTTCCACCTCATTGTGTGGGCAGTGTGCACATAGCCTGTCTTCTCTTGAGAGCCAGGTCTGCCTACGGCTCACTTTCTCAATTAAAAAAAATTGAACCTTTATTTAACTAGGCAAGTCAGTTAAGAACAGATTCTTATTTATAATGACGGCCTACACCGGCCAAACCCAGATGACGTTTTGCCAATTGTGTGCCACCCTATGGGATTCCCAATCACGGCCGGTTGTGATACAGCCTGGATTTGAACCAGGGTGTCGGTAGTGACGCCTCAAGCACTGAGATGCAGTGCCTTAGACTGCTGCACCACTCGGGAGCCCCGAGCAAGGCTATGCTCACTTAGTCGGGTACATAGTCAAACATTTTCCTTAAGTTTGGGTCAGTCACAGTGGTCAGGTATTCTGCCACTGTGTACTCTCTCTTTAGGGACAAATAGCATTCTAGTTTGCTCAGTTTTTTGGTTAATTCTTTCCAATGTGTCAAGTAATTATCTTTTTGTTTTCTCATGATTTGGTTGGGTCTAATTGTGTTGCTGTCCTGGTGCTGTGTGGGGTCTGTTTGTGTTTGTGAACAGAGCCCCAGGACCAGCTTGCTTAGGGGACTCTTCTCCAGGTTCATCTCTCTGTAGGTGATGGCTTTGTTATGGAAAGTTTGGGAATCACTTCCTTTTAGGTGGTTGTAGAATTTAACATCTCTTTTCTGGATTTTGATAATTAGCGGGTATCAGCCTAATTCTGCTCTGCATTCATTATTTATTGTTTTACGTTGTACACAGAGGATGTTTTTGCAGAATTCTGCTTGCAGAGTCTCAATTTGGTGTTTGTCCCATTTTGTGAATTCTTGGTTGGTGAGCGGACCCCAGACCTCACAACCACAACCGCCTCGGGTTCTATAACTGATTCAAGTATTTTTTATCCAGATCCTAATTGGTATGTCGAATTTTATGTTCCTTTTGATAGCATAAAAGGCCCTTCTTGCCTTGTCTCTCAGCTCTTTCACAGCTTTGTGGAAGTTACCTGTTTAGGCCGAGGTCTGTATAGTTTTTTTGTGTGCTCTAGGGCAACGTGTCTAGATGGAATTTGTATTTGTGGCCCTGGCAACTGGACCTTTTTTGGAACACCATTATTTTTGTCTTACTGAGATTTACTGTCAGGGCCCAGGTCTGACAGAATCTGTGCAGAATATCTAGGTGCTGCTGTAGGCCATCCTTGGTTGGGCAGAAGCACCAGATCATCAGCAAACAGTGACATTTGACTTCAGATTCTATTAGGGTGAGGCCAGGTGCTGCAGACTGTTCTAGTGCCCTCGCCAATTTGTTGATATACAGCTCTGGAAAAAATTAGGAGACCACTGCAAAATTATCAGTTTCTCTGGTTTTACTATTTATAGGTTTGTGTTTGGGTAAAATAAACATTTTTGTTTTATTCTATAAACTCCTGACAACATTTCTCCCAAATTCCAATAAAAAATATTGTCATTGAGAGCATTTATTTGCAGAAAATGACAACTGGTTAAAATAACTAAAAAAGATGCAGTGTTGTCAGACCTTGAATTATGCAAAGAAAATAAGTTCATATTCATTTTCAAACAACACAATACTAATGTTTTAACTTAGGAAGAGTTCAGAAATCAATATTTGGTGGATTAACCCTGATTTTCAATCACAGCTTTCATGCGTCTTGGCATGCTCTCCACCAGTCTTTCACATTGATGTTGGGTGACTTTATGCCACTCCTGGCGCAAAAATTCAAGCAGC
Organism: Salvelinus sp. IW2-2015; assembly: GCF_002910315.2. NCBI lineage: Eukaryota > Metazoa > Chordata > Actinopteri > Salmoniformes > Salmonidae > Salvelinus > Salvelinus sp. IW2-2015. Next base: position 29,865,355 of record NC_036839.1, read on the forward strand.
TCGGCTTTGTTTGATGGCTTGTGACCATCCATCTTCCTCTTGATCACATTCCAGAGGTTTTCTATGGGGTTCAGGTCTGGAGGTTACAGACCTATATCTAGAGTGTCACTCCCTTTGAAGAGGGGGATGACCGCGGCAGATTTCCAATCTTTAGGAATCTCGGACGATACGAAAGAGAGGTCAAACAGACTGGTAATAGGGGTTGCAACAATGGCGGCGGATAATTTTAGAAAGAGAGGGTCCAGATTGTCTAGCCCAGCTGATTTGTACGGGTCCAGGTTTTGCAGGTCTTTCAGAACATCTGCTATCTGGATTTGGGTGAAGGAGAAGCTGGGGAGGCTTGGGCAAGTAGCTGTGGGGGGTGCGGAGCGGTTGGCCGGGGTTGGGGTAGCCAGGGGGAAATTACATCGCCGAAGCATGCCAAGACGCATGAAAGCTGTGATTGAAAATCAGGGTTATTCCACCGAATATGAACTTATTTTCATTGCATTATTCGAGGTCTGACGACACTGCTTTGTCCAGTTGTCATTTTCTGCAAATAAATGCTCTCAATGACAATATTTTTAATTGGAATTTGGGAGAAATGTTGTCAGGAATTTATAGAATAAAACAAAAATGTTCATTTTACCCAAACACATACCTATAAATAGTAAAACCAGAGAAACTGATAATTTTGCTGTGGTCTCTTAATTTTTACCAGAGCTGTATATGTTAAAGAGGGTTGTGCTTAAGCTGCATCCCTGTCTCACCCCACGGCCCTGTGGAAAGAAATGTGTGTCCTTTGCCAATTTTAACCGCACACTTGTTGTTTGTGTACATGGATTTTATAATGTTTTTCCCCCAACACCACTTTCCATCAATTTGTATAGCAGACCCTCATGCTAAAACGACAAAGGCATTTTTGAAATCAACAAAGCATGAGACGACATTGGCTTTGTTTTGGTTTGTTTCTTTGTCAATTGGGGTGTGCAGGGTGAACACGTGGTGTGTCGTACGGTAATTTGGTAAAAAGCCAATTTGACATTTGCTCAGTACATTGGAAATGTACGAGTCTGCTGTTAATGATAATGCAGAGGATTTTCCCAAGGTTGCTGTTGACGCATATCCCACGGTAATTATTGGGGTCAAATTTGTCTCCACTTTTGTGGATTGGGGTGATCAGCACTTGGTTCCAAATATTGGAGAAGAAGCCAGAGCTAAGGATGATGTTAAAGAGTTTAAGTATAGCCAATTGTAATTTGTTGTCTGTATATTTTATAATTTCATTGAGGATACCATCAACACTACAGGCCTTTTTGGGTTGGAGGGTTTGTACTTCTCTCTCTCTCTCTCTCTCTCTAGCTCTTTCTCTCTCGCTCTCACTTTCACTTTCACTTTCACTCTCACTCTCACACACACATTTTAAAGGCATTCCATTGGTTGATGCTGTTTCTCTCTGGTCTCTAAAAGGTTCAACAGTATCAGCAGGATCCCAGACAGCTCATTGGCCGGTCTAAAGAGGCTGGCGCTGCTGATGCTTCATGGGAATGACATCCGTGAGATTCCTGACGGAGCTTTCCAAGATCTGTCCTCCCTTCAGGTACTGAGAGGAGAGGGGTCAAATTAGCTAATAATTGGAAGCAAATGTAAATTGTTCTATTGAGCTTAGACACTGTTATTGTATTGTGCTGTTGTGTTCATTTGACTCACATTGATGTGTATGTATTGTTGTTTATAGCTGGAGGAGTTTATACCATGTATTTTCAATTATCATTCATTCAATGATCCATTCCCCCCCCCCCCCCCAGGTCCTGAAACTGAGCTATAACAAGCTGAGGGAGATCTCAGCAAAGAGCTTCTCAGGCCTGTCCTCTCTACAGCGCCTCCACCTGGATCACAACTGGCTGCAGTCTCTCCACCCCCAGGCCCTGCTCCGCCTCCCCAACCTCAGACTGATCCGRCTGCAGGGGAACCGGCTCCACCAGCTGCATCCCCAGGCCTTCTGCACTCTGTCCCTACTGCAGACATTCTGCTACTCCACCCTCAGGTGGGTTTTCTACAGTCTTAATTTATTAATTGATTCACTCTTAGTTATAGGTCACACCTAAAGAGTAGTGCACTACTTAGGGAATAGGGTGTCATTTGTGACTGGACTATCCCCCTCCTCTCCCCAGGCATCTGGACGTGTCCAACAACAGTCTGACTAACCTGCCCAGAGACATACTGAGGACCGCCCCTCTTCTGGAGTCCCTAGCTCTACAGGCCAACCCCTGGACCTGCGACTGCAGCATGGCTTGGCTGCAGGCCTGGAGCATCTCTCACCCAGGTGCCTATCACACTACACTAACCCCTAGTCCTTACACTAGTCCCAAAATCACTGGAACTGGGATGCTTATTTGGGTGAAGAAATACTGATTCTTCTCTTCTCTCTCAGGGTTGTTGAAATGTCCGGGGTCACAGTGCCTGGTCTGTGCCTCACCCAATCACCTGAAGGGACGTGGTCTTTTGCAGCAGAAAGACTTATCATGCACCTCGCCTGTAATTGCCACCAATCCCAGAGCCTCATCTCAGGAGGATGGCGAAATTCAGTCAATAGAAACTTTTAGAGAGGCTTTAGGTCACGCCTCCTTGGGGATGTCCGACCAACAGGGGAATGCCGTTGATCTGAAGTGTAACATCACACACTCCTCACAGACTCCTGACATTACCCCACCACAACTTTCCTCCTCTTTCACCCCCCTCTCCCTCTCTCTTTCCCTTTCCCTGGTCTGTGGGGTGGATGGGCACAGCTATGAGAGGCTGTGGAGGCTGATGGCCTACTACAGTGAGACACCTGCCAGGCTTCAGAGAGAAATCATGTTGAGTAAAGCCCCAACACTTGCCTACAGGTATGAAATTACAGAAACACACACAACACATTCCTCTGTTATTATCCTACCATTTTGTTTTAACCCCAACACATTCATTTCATGTCCTTCAGGTACAGACAGAGAGCAGAGAGAGAGGGCTACTACCATACAGGGGTCAGGGCCAGTGTCCAAGCCCAGCCTGCCTGGTTACTACAGCCCCATGTTAGTCTCCAGTTCAACAGAGCTCAGTCCAGCACCCACAGGGTTAAACTGACCCTGTCCACCCTGGTGTCTGCCCCCCCAGACCCCCCATCCCCACACCCCTGGGTCCTCATCCAGACCAACAACACCCACACAGCTTTTACAGCAGCCACAGACAGCCAGATCCACCTGCCCTGTCCTGTCCTTAGCTCTACTGAGGACCTAAGCTCTGGAGACCCCAGGCTCCAATGGGTGTTTCCAGATGGTTCAACAGTCCCCTTCCCCTACCACAGCTCAGATGGTAGGGTCCGGGTGTCTGGCCAAGGGCTGATCCTGCAGAGAGTGGATCACTCTGATGCTGGACTGTACTACTGCGTGGCCCGGGCAGGGGGAAATGTCGATGTTCTCCCCCTCCGTCTGGTGGTAGTAGAATCATCCAACCCTCCCCCAGGGGAGGAGCTAGGCCCTGCTGTGACTGGATTGGTTGGAGACCCTGTCAGTCTACCGTGTGAGGCCTCTGGTTCACCGAGGGTTGAGGTGAACTGGGTTCTTCCTAACGGGGGAGTGGTAGGGAGTAGGAACAAGGGGAGAAGAAGGGGGGAGGCAGGGGTCACTGTCTTAGCCAATGGTACCCTGTCTCTCCCCTTCCCTGGGCAGAGAGACGCAGGACTATACCGTTGTGTAGCGGTGAACCAGCACGGTGCTGACTCTCACTCCACCAGACTGATTCTAACCCCACGTCCTTCCGACACCTCATCAAGCATGAGATATCCCATGAGGCCACAGTCTGTGGTGGGGTTGTCCAACAGGGTACCAGCCCCTCTAGGGGTCAAGGAGGTTGAAGAGGGGGTGTCGGGAAATGACAAGGGGGAGGAGGAGAACATACTGCCCACTAGGGCAGGTAACACCAGGAGGAGAGGTCTTAGACCTAAACCTACCCTGACACGGCGCCCCCCCATCAGATCCCACATGGTGAGGGTGGAGGGAGGCGGACCCCCTCAGAGGGGAAGGAGGCCCCTGAGGAGAGGCTTCCCTGTGGAGCAGAAGAGGAACAGGCTGGAGGGCCGTCGGAGGTTTAACCTGGCCAAACACAAGATAGACCCTCAGAAATGGGCCGAGCTGCTGGCTAAGATACGTGAAAGGACTGCCCCTAAAATCACAGACTCCCTGTATGTATCACCCCCAACTAGAGCACGTACTACCACCTCAGCCCCCCCAACTAGAGCAAAGACAACCACCTCAACCCCAACTGAAGCAAAGACAACCACCCTAACCCCAAGTGAAGCAAAGACAACCACATCAACCCCAACTGAAGCAAAGACAACCACATCAACCCCAAGTGAAGCAAAGACAACCACATCAACCCCAACTGAAGCAAAGACAACCACCTCAACCCCAACTGAAGCAAAGACAACCACCTCAACCCCAAACTGAAGCAAAGACAACCAGAATGCAAACAACCAGAATAAAGCCAGGCAGCCACACAACCAAAGACCACACAACCAAACACCACACTACCAAAACACCACACTACCAAACACCACACTACCAAACCACACTACCAAACACCAACACTACCAAAGAGCACACCAGATGTTACAGTGGGAGGAAAATCCCCTCAACGTACTGTATTGGAGTCAGAAGCTGATACCACAGAGGGTTTTTCCATAGATGTCCCAGTCTACAGGAAAGAGGGTTGACACTGTCCACACATCACTGATCCCAGACTGTGCAACAAAGGATAGAGTGGCCCCAGAGACAACAAACATTGCAGATCAGACCAATAACTTCCCCCAGACCCCTCAGTCAAACACAGACACAAATACAGGGACAGGAACAGAGACAGAGAGTTCTCCTAAAAGCACAAAGCCAACCTCCCAGCATCAATGACATTAGCACAGAGGTGATCCTTAGTCCTGTAAGGACCACAGGTGAGAGGGGGAGGTATGGACCAACAAACTCTGGACAGGTAACATTCTCCAACTCTGTCCCATCGCAATCCAGAATCCCCTGGAATTCCAGGAGAAGGCCTGGCCAGAAGAGACGCATCAACAGACCCAGAGGACGACCACCGCCCCAGAATGCACCAGTCCAACCTCCCTCGCCAGAATACCCAGGTCCAACCTCCACTCGCCAGAATACCCCAGGTCCAACCTCCCCTCGCCAGAATAACCCAGGTCCAACCTCCCCTCGCCAGAATAACCCAGTCCAACCTCCACTCGCCAGAATACCCCAGGTCCAACCTCCCCTCGCCAGAATAACCCAGGTCCAACCTCCACTCGCCAGAATACCCCAGGTCCAACCTCCCCTCGCCAGAATAACCAGGCCAACCTCCCCTCGCCAGAATACCCAGTCCAACCTCCCTCGCCAGAATACCCCAGGTCCAACCTCCACTCGCCAGGACATACCCCAGTTCCAACCTCCCCTCGCCACGAATAACCCAGGTCCAACCTCACTCGCCAGAATACCTCAGGTCCAACCTCCCCTCGCCGAATAAACCCAGGTCCAACCTCCCCTCGCCAGAATACCTCAGGTCCAACCTCCACTCGCCAGAATACCCCAGGTCCAACCTCCTCTCGCCAGAATACCCAAGGTCCAACCTCCTCTCGCCAGAATACCCCAGGTCCAACCTCCCCTCGCCAGAATAACCCCAGAGCAGCATTTGCAGACCCCAGGGAACTGCCAGCAGCTGCTACAACCACGACTATAACCACTACTATAACTACTGCTCCATCCTCTACTAGGATCACTGCTCCATCAAGCACATCCGTCTCCCCCCCTGCTTTCTTTCCTGCCTCTCCCCCCCAGACACACACAGACAGGGTGACTCACTCAGCAAACACTGCTTCTCGGCTCCCTGACAGGTCCCAAACGTCTAGCATACACACACAGATTTGCACACACACTCGCACACACACTGGCAAACATACACCCACAGTCACAACAACTAGTACACACACAGACAAACATACACCCACAACAACTAGTACACACACAGACAAACATACACCCACAACAACTAGTACACACACAGACAAACATACACCCACAGTTACACACAGCGATGCAGACAAACAGAGTTATGCTGAAACAGAGGGTCAGGTCTGGACCACTCCAAAAGAGCAGGTTCCATCTGTCTTCAACCAACACAACCCAGAGGATATCAAAACAACTCCCCCTCGGTCTGGAACCACACCAGGCAGAACAACACCTACTGGCACTGAGAAAGAACCCAGTGAGATAGAACCCAGTGAGATAGAACCCCTCTACCCAGCTGCTGATGTAGAACCCAATGAGGAAGAACCACCAGCCACTGATGAAGAACCCAGTGAAATAGAACCAACAGCAACTGATGAAGAACCCAGTGAGATAGAACCACCAGCAACTGATGAAGAACACAGAGAGGTAGAACCACCAGCAACTGATGAAGAACACAGAGAGATAGAACCACCAGCAACTGTATGAAACGAACACAGAGAGGTGAGAACCAGCCACAAGCTAGATGGAAGAAACACCAGAGAGGATAGAACCACAAGAACTGATGAGAGAACACAGAGAAGATAGAACCACCAGCAACTGATGAAGAACACAGAGAGGTAGAACCACCAGCAACTGAATGAAAACACAGAGAGGTAGAACACCAGACAACTGATGAAGAACACAGAGATAGAACCACCAGCAACTGATGAAGAACACAGAGAGATAGAACCCAAGCAAAACTGATGAAGAACACAGAGAGATAGAAACCACCACAGCAACTGATGAAAACAACAGAGAGATAGAACCACCAGCAACTGATGAAAAACACAGAGAGTAGAACCACCAGCCACTGATGAAGAACACAGAGAGATAGAACCACCAGCAACTGATGAAGAAAACACAGAGAGATAGAACCACCAGCCACTGATGAAAAAACACAGAGAGATAGAACCACCAGCCACTGATGAAGAACACAGAGAAGAGAGAACCACCAGCAACTGATGAAGAACACAGAGAGGTAGAACCACCAGCCACTGATGAAGAACACAGAGAGATAGAACCACCAGCCACTGATGAAAACACAGAGAGATAGAACCACCAGCCACTGATGAAGAACACAGTGAGATGGAACCAGTCTAGTCTAGCACCTGATAAACCAGAGGAGAGACAGCCAGAGTCAGAAATAAAAAGCTCTCTTTCATCTACAAACAACTACTGTCCCCAAACACAACTGATACAGCAAGCTACCACGGTTTCAGCCATCACCCCTCTACAGTCATCACCTCCATTAGAAGAACTAACACTAAAACTATTCCTACAACACTATTCCTACTACCACTATTCCTAAACTACTATTCTAACTACCACTTATTCCTACAACTACTATTCCTACTACCACTATTCCTACAACTACTATTACTACTACCACTATTCCTACAACAACTACCACTATTCCTACAACTACTATTCACTACTACCCTACTATTCCTACAACTACCTACACTATTCTACAACTACTCTATTCCTACTACCACTATTCCTACAACTACTATCCTACTACCACATTCCTACAACAACTACCACTATTCCTACAACTACTATTCCTACACCACCATTCTACAACTACACTATTCTACAACTACTATTCCTACTACCACTATTCCTACAAACTACACTATTCCTACAACTACTATTCTACTACCACTATTCCTACAACTACTATTCCTACTACCACTCTCTACAACAACTACCACTATTCCACAACTATATTCCTACTACCACTATTCCACAACTACCACTATTCTACAACTACTATTTCCTACTACCACTATTCCTACAACAACTACCACTATTCCACAACTACATATTCCTACTACCACTATTCCTACAACAACTACCACTTATTCCTACAACTACTATCCACTACCACTTATCCCCCACAACTACTACCACTATTCCTACAACTATTACCACGTTATTGCCTTTATCAAGGAGTAACGAACCATCTAAGTTCCCCAAGCGTGGGACGTGAGCGCACTATTCCTACAGGAGCTTATAGCCATATTCCTGAACAACTCACTACCACTATTCCCACAACTACTACCACTATTCCTACAACTACTACCACTATTCCTACAACTACTACCACTATTCCTACAACTACTACTACCACTCCTACTACTACAACAGTCTGGAGGAATCCTGGGCTAAACGCCATCCCAGACTCACATGGCAGTCGCTACCGCCCCCCACCTTACCCCAACTACCCACAACACCTTATCACTAGGCCTGACCCAGTCAGAACTCCACCCCCAATAAAACACGCACCCTCTCTCCCACACCGTGTCAACCCCAAACTTCTTCTCCCAGACATTTTAGAGACCCCTTCCTCTGCAGTCCCCACCACAAGAGCTCCGTCCAGCCCTCCCAAGATCTCCCCACCCACCACAGAACCTCAGGCCGGGGTCAACACTGGCTCTACTCCTCCTCGTTCCCCTCCCCTCTCTCCACACCGTAGTGTGACTGCCCAACGCCCCCCTCAGACCCCTGTCCTGCGTGTCAGGCCCCTTATCACTCCCCCCCATGTGCGCCCCATGTCTGTCCCAGCTGAGAGTGACGCCCTCCTGCCATGCGAGGCCATTGGACAGCCTCCTCCGACAATCACCTGGATCAAGGTCTCCACAGGTACGCCACATACTATACTCTCAATTCTAACCACACTACATGCTACTGTCACTCACATACACACAATACGTACTTTGTCATACATACACCTTACTCAATGCACTCACTACTGTCACACAATACGCCACTCAATATGTACAGTTGAAGTCGGAGGTTTACATACACCTTAGCCAAATACATTTAAACTCAGTTTTTCACAATTCCTGACATTTAATCCTAGTAAGAATTCCCTGTATTAGGTCAGTTAGGATCACCACTTTATTTTAAGAATGTGAAATGTCAGAATAATAGTAGAGAGAATTATTTATTTCAGCTTTTATTTCTTTCATCACATTCCCAGTGGGTCAGAAGTTTACGTACACTCAATTAGTATTTGGTAGCAATTCCTTTAAATTGTTTAACTTGGTTCAAACGTTTTGGGTAGCCTTCCAGAAGCTTCCCACAATAAGTTGGGTAATTTTTGGCCCATTCCTCCTGACAGAGCTGGTATAACTGAGTCGGGTTTGTAGGCCTCTTTGCTCGCACACGCTTTTTCAGATCTGCCCACAAATTTCTATAGGGTTGAGGTCAGGGGTGAGGTGATGGCCACTCCAATACCTTGACTTTGTTGTCCTGAAGCCATTTTGCCACAACTTTGGAAGTATGCTTGGGGTCATTGTCCATTTGGAAGACCCATTTGCGACTAAGCTTTAACTTCCTGACTGATGTCTTGAGATGTTGCTTCAATATATCCACATAATTTTCCTACCTCATGATGCCATCTATTTTGTGAAGTGCACTAGTCCATCCTGTAGCAAAGCACCCCCACAACATGATGCTGCCACCCCCGTGCTTCACGGTTGGGATGGTATTCTTCGGCTTGCAAGCATCCCCCTTTTTCCTCCAAACATAATGATGGTCGTTATGGCCAAACAGTTCTATTTTTGTTTCATCAGATCCGAGGACAGTTCTCCAAAAAGTACGATCTTTGTCCCCATGTGCAGTTGCAAACCGTAGTCTGGCTTTTTTATGGCGGTTTTGGAGCAGTGGCTTCTTCCTTGCTGAGTGGCCTTTCAGGTTATGTCGATATAGGACTCGTTTTACTGTGGATATAGATACTTTTGTACCAGTTTCCTTCAACATCTTCACAAGTTCCTTTGCTGTTGTTCTGGGATTGATTTGCACTTTTCGCACCAAAGTACGTTCATCTCTAGGAGACAGCGTCTCCTTCCTGAGCGGTATGACGGCTGCGTGGTCCCATGGTATTTATACTTGCGTACTATTGTTTGTACAGATGAACGTGGTACCTTCAGGCGTTTGGAAATTGCTCCCAAGGATGAACCAGACTTGTGGAGTTCTACAAATTGTTTTCTGAGGTCTTGGCTGATTTCTTTTGTTTTTCCAATGATGTCAAGCAAAGAGGCACTGAGTTTGAAGGTAGGCTTTGAAATACATCCACAGCTACACCTCCAATTGACTCAAATGATGTCAATTAACCTATCAGAAGCTTCTAAAGCCATGAAATCATTTTCTGAAATTTTCCAAGCTGTTTAGAGGCACGGTCAACTTAATGTATGTTAACTTCTGACCCACTGGAATTGTGATACAATGAATTATAAGTTAAATAATCTGTCAGTAAACAATTGTTGGAAAAATTACTTGTGTCATGCACAAAGTAGATGTCCTAACCGACTTGCCAAAACTATAGTTTGTTAACAAGAAATTTGTGAAGTGGTTGAAAAACAAGTTTTAATGACTCCAACCTAAGAGTATGTAAACTTCCGACTTCAACTGTATTTCTGTCTGGCCCAGGAGCTGTGATATCCCTGGACACCAAGGCAGAGCGTTTCCAGGTCCTACCCAACGGAACCTTTCTCATCCGGAGCGTGCAGGTCCATGACCGGGGGACATATATCTGCAGCGCACAGAACTCTGTGGGTCTTGACCGTGTGATGGTGACTCTGGAAGTCTGGTCCCGTCCACCACGCATTCAGCTACCCACTCACAGAGAGGCCACGGTGCACCAGGGGGGAGAGGTGAGGTGGGAATGTCGGGCTCAGGGGGTGCCTGTCCCTCTGCTGTCCTGGGTGCTACCTGACCGCTCCATCCTGACCCCCGACCTTAACTCCAACCCTGCCCATGGCCCTCACCCCCGGGTGTCTATATTCCCTAATGGTACTCTGCGTATTGTGGCTGTCGCCCCAGCAGACAGAGGACTTTATCGCTGTGTAGCCTCCAACCCAGCAGGGGCAAGCAGTCTGTCAGTCCGACTCCATGTCTCCTTCCTGCCTCCAGCCATCCAGCAGCCGAGAGAGGAGAGGGTAAACCAGCCCGCTGGCATGCCTGTCTACGCCCACTGCTCTGCCCGGGGTGCCCCCGTTCCCTCCATCCGCTGGAGGACCCCAGATGGTACGCTGCTGCTCCCCTCTCAATTCCTCAACGGGAACCTGTTTGTCCTCCCCAACGCCACCTTGCTGATACGCAAGCTTTCCACTAAGGACTCTGGGAGCTACGAGTGCCTGGCAACTAATGCAGTGGGCGGGGATAAGAGGACGGTGAGGGTGTTGGTGACTGGAGATGAAGGAGGAGGTGTTGTCTCCACAGATAAAACTACATCCTCCTCTTCCATTAACAGTAACTCTGACCTGAACCCCTCCTCAGCCGTCCTTAACCCTCCTCTCCGGCCCTCCTCCCCCCTCAGTAAGGCTAAGATCCTCTCCACCTCTCCATCCAGTTCTATAGTTGTATATGGTGAAACTCTGCTCCTTCAATGTTCAGTAACCGGCAACCCAGAGCCTAGAGTGGTCTGGAGGGTACCTGGCAAGAAACTAGTGGATGCCCACTACAGGTGTGTGCTTGTCCATATTGATTTCTGATCTGTTTAATCTAGTCTGTCTCTGTTGTATTGATTGATTGTCTGTGTCTTGTGCTGATGTATCAAACCTTATCCTCTCTGTGTTGTATTTCCAGTTTTGACAAGAGGATGAAGGTACACAGTAATGGAACGCTGTATATCCAGTCCGTAACGGAGAAAGACGGGGGGGACTATTTATGTGTCGCACGAAATAAAATGGCTGATGACTACCGCCTCCTCCGTGTCACCGTGGTCACAAAGCCCGCTAAACCCGCTAAGATTGAGCCAAAGCAGCCGTCCAATCAGAAGGTGGTATCGTATGGAGCAGCTTTAAAGGTAGACTGTCTGGCGACCGGGCAGCCCGACCCCGCAGTGAGATGGAGCCTACCGGACGGAACCTCAGTGAACAGCGTACTGTTGCAAGGGGACGAGAAAGGGGGACGGAGGAGGCGGCTGGTGGTGTTTGACAACGGGACTCTGTTCCTCCCCTCAGTAGGGATGGGGGAGGAGGGGGAGTACGTCTGCCACGCTGAGAACCAGATGGGGGGAGACTCCATGAGGGTGATGATCAAAGTCCTTACCTCACCCCCTTCCTTCCCCAGAACGAGATATGAGGTCATCAAGGTGCAACAAGGGAGTGTGTTGGCTCTGAACTGTGGGGCCAAAGGAGAGCCCATCCCTACAGTCACATGGTTCTCTCCAATCAATCGTGTCATCCCTGTGGGGGGGTCCGGTCCAGTTGTAGTGCGGCCAGATGGCTCCTTGGTGATCCAGGGGGCTAGAGGGGCTGACGGAGGAAACTACACCTGCCGAGCCAGCAACGTGGCTGGGGAGAGGAGCAGGGTGATGGGGGTGGAGGTGAGTGTGACCCCACCCAGCTTCACTCTCAATGGGGCTAGGGGTGGACTCGATGGGACAGACAGACATACAGCTGTTGTTAGCAGTAGTGGAGTCAGTGCTGTGATCACCATCAGTCAGTCTGCAGGGAGGGTTCAGTCGGGCAGTACTGGTAATGGTGTCAGTACTGGTAATGGTGTCATTAATAATGAAGTTAGTCATAATGGGGTCAGTAATGTAGGGGACCAGAGGGTCTCAGCAGTAAGAGGCCAGACAGTTATTTTGCCCTGTCCATCCCAGGGCTTCCCTCCACCCCGCTTGGCCTGGTTGCTGCCTGGTAACGGGGTTCTCCCTGCGCCTTACTACGGCAGCAGACTCACTGTGCACCGCAACGGAACGCTAGAGCTGAGGGGGGTGAGGGCAAGCGATGCTGGCCTGATGGTGTGTGTTGCTCGCGGTGAGAGGGGCGAGGCTCAGATAATGGTACATCTGGAGGTTTTAGACACACAGGACCCACCTCGCTCCAGAGGCCCAGTGACCACAGGGAAACCTCGCCCAGTAGGCCCAGTCAGCACAGAGAAACCTCATCCAGTAGGCCTAGTCAGCACAGAGAAACCTCACCCAGTAGGCCCAGTCAGCACAGATAAATCTCATCCAGTAGGCCCAGTCAGCACAGAGAAATCTCATCCAGTAGGCCTAGTCAGCACAGAGAAATCTCATCCAGTAGGCCTGGTCAGCACAGAGAAATCTCATCCAGTAGGCCTAGTCAGCACAGAGAAATCTCATCCAGTAGGCCCAGTCAGCACAGAGAAACCTCACCCAGTGGGCCCAGTTAACACAAAGAAACCTCGCTCAGGATTCGCAGTTACAGAGGAGACACCTCACCCCAGAGGCCCAGTCACTACTGAGAAACCTCACTTAGGAGGCCAAGTCAGCACAGAGAAACCTCGCCCAGTAGGCGGGGATAAGAGGACAGTACCAGGAGTCCCATTCCGAGGGGATACACCTCGTCCAAGAGGCCCAGTGTCAGAGGCAGCAAGGAGTGTCATCCCGGAGAGGAAGCCTTTGGTCATCAGCAGATCAGCTTCTCTGGTCAGCATCATAAGCGGAGATAATCTACGGCTACCCTGTCCCCAGACAGACAGCCCCAGTCATAGTTCCAGCCAGACCCAGTCTCTGACCTGGACGTTGCCCAGCGGGGTGATCGTGTCTCGGGGCCAGACGGCAGGAACGGGTCAGTACTCAATCCTGGATGACGGGACTCTGACGGTGCAGCAGGCGTCTGTGTTCGACAGGGGGACCTACTCCTGCCGATCCACCAATCAGGACACGTTGTCTATCCTGACAGTTCCAGTGATTGTCATYGCCTACCCCCCTCGCATCAYCAAYGGMCCCCCTCCCCTSACCTACACYCGTCCTGGTGTTGCYGTKCAGCTMACCTGCTACGTCATAGCAACCCCCCGAGCGACCATCACCTGGGAGATGCCGGACCAATCCCAGCTCAGGGTCACAGGTCAGGCCCGTCTCTATGGCAACCGGTACCTGAGTCCCCAGGGTTCCCTGGTGATCCAGAACCCGACCAGCAGAGACACTGGGTTCTACCGCTGTACTGCACGGAACGCCATTGGAACCGACACCAAGGCCACTTATCTACATGTGATCTAACAGAACACACACACATCATTTTTGCCCAAAGAAACTGCAAAGTTGAGTGCAGAAAATAGTGTTCAACTAAAGACCGAGGTGTTGATTAAAGATTGTAAATAGAGATAAAAACAAACACATGCATCTTACAGCCAGAGTGTGTTAAATATGTACAAGAAATCAGCAGCTGAGAAGCACCAGCATCCATCATCAATAAATAAGTGTCAACACAAACTATACCAGGCTTTAAGAACATCAGCTCTCAAAACACACGTCATGCAATAGAACACATTCAGCTCTGTATCACAACCTGTATGTTTATGTCAACCTTTACCTCCTTAATATCTTAAAGCTGCCCTATTTATCTTGTTTTATAGTTGTGTACTGTTGAGCAGAGAAAATGTTTGATAGTGGTCACAGAACTGCTCCAGTGATAGTTCTGTGGAGCCTCAGGAGTCTGCAGCTCTCTGTGTCTGCAGCTCTCTGTGTCTGCAGCTCTCTGTGTCTGCAGCTCTCTGTGTCTGCAGCTCTCTGTGTCTGCA
>NC_036839.1:29879928-29898106 GCF_002910315.2 Salvelinus sp. IW2-2015
CGCCCACTGGAGATCGTGAATAAAAAAATAAAAGCTGAAATAAATAATTCTACTCTACTCTATATTTCTTGACATTTCACACTGATCTTAGATAACAGTGTGACCTTAACTGACCTAATACAGGGAATTTCTACTAGGTTTAATGTCAGGAATGGTGGAAAACTGAAGTGTTAAATGTATGTCTGGCTAAGGGTGTGAGTGTGAAAAGGCTCCGGACTGTCAACTGTACATATTGAGTGGCGTATTGTGTGACAGTAGGAGTGCATGAGTAGTGGTAGTATGACAAAGGTTACGTTATTTGTGGGTGTATCGTGAGTGACAGTTAGCATGTAGTGGTTGGTTAGAATTTGAGATAGTATGTGGCGTACCTGTGGAGACCTTGATCCAGGTGAAATTGTCGAGGAGGCTGTCCAATGGCCTCGACAGTGGCAGTGAGGGCGTCACTCTCAGCTGGGAACAGACATGGGGCGCACCATGGGGGAGTGATAAGGGCCTGACAGCGCAGGACAGGGGTCCTGAGGGGGGCGTTGGGCATTCACACTGACGGTGGTGGAGGAGAGGGGCAGGGAACGAGGAGGGAGGTAGAGCCAGTGTGTGATCCCCGGCCCTGTGAGGTCTGGGTGGTGGGGGAGATCTTGGGAGGGCTGGAACGAGCTCTTGTGGGTGGGGACTGTCAGAGGGAAGCGGTCCTCTAAAATAGTCTGGGAGAGAAGTTTGGGGTTGACACGGTAGTGGGAGAAGAGGGCTCGTCTTTTATTGGGGTGGAGTCTGATTCGGTCAGCCTAGTAATAAGGCTGGTGTGGGTATTGGGCGTAAGGTGGGGGGCGGATAGCGCCTGCCATGTGACGTCCTGGAGATGGCTTAGCCCAGGATTCCTCACAGACTGTTGTAGTCAGTAGGAGTGGTAGTAGTAGTTGTAGGAATAGTGGTAGTAGTTGTAGGAATAGTGGTAGAGTTCTAGGAAATAGTGGTAAGTAGTTGTGGGAATAGTCTGGTAGTAGTTGTAGGAAATAGTGGTGTACGTAGTTGTAGGAATAGTGGTAGGAAGTTGTAAGGAAAATAGTGGTAGAGTTGTAGCGAATAGCTGGTAGTAGTGTGGGTAGGCGAGTAGTGTAGTAATGTGGAAAGAGTGTAGGACATAGGAGGTGTAGGAAATAGTGTAGGATCTAGAATTGTAGGAGAAGGTGTATTAGATATAAGTTTGTAGGGAGATAGTTGGTTTAGTAATGGTGAATATGGTAGTACTGTAGGAATATTGTGATTAGGGATAGTGTAGTGTGTTGTTAGGGAATAGTGGTAAGTTAGGTAATAGTAAGTTGGTAGAATAAGTGGTAGTTGTCAGGAATAGTGGTAGTAGGAATAATGTGTAGGAATAGTGGTAGTTGTTGAGGATGATAATGGGTAGCTAGGGAATAGTAGTTGTAGGCAATAATGGGTAGTAGGAGTAGTTGTAGGAATAAGTGGGTAAAGTTGAAGTGTAATACGTGGTAGTAGGAATAGTAGTTTGTAGGATATAGTGTAGTTGTGATGGAATAGGATCGTGTAGTGAGAATAGCTAGTTCGTAAGGCAAATACGTGGTAGAGTTTGTTGTAGGACATAGTGGTAGTAGGCAATAGTAATCTGTAGGAATAAAGTGGTAGAGAACAAGATGAGGCAATAGTGTTAGTTGTAGGCGAATAGTGTAGGTATGTAGGATAGTATGTTGTAGGAATGAGAAAGTGTAGGAATAAGTGGTCAGTTTCGTAGGAATAGTGGTAGTAGGAATATACGTTGTAGGAATAGTGGTAGTAGGAATAGTAGTTAGTAGGAGACACTAGTGGTAGTAGGACATAGTAGTTGTATAGGAATATGATGTTGAGTAAGTTGCAAGCTAGTGTTAGGTATATAGTTGCTAATGTGATTAAGTACTCTTCTAATGGACAGGTGGATGAATGTAGAGGAGCTAGTGATGGGGTTGAA
Organism: Salvelinus sp. IW2-2015; assembly: GCF_002910315.2. Lineage (NCBI taxonomy): Eukaryota > Metazoa > Chordata > Actinopteri > Salmoniformes > Salmonidae > Salvelinus > Salvelinus sp. IW2-2015. The sequence goes on from NC_036839.1 coordinate 29,881,889, forward strand.
AACCGTGTAGTAGCTGCTGTATCAGTTGTGTTTGGGGACCAGTAGTTGCTGTTGTTAAATGAAAGAGAAGCTGTTTATGTCTGATCTGGCTGTCTCTCCTCTGTGATCAGGTGCTAGATAAGACTGGTTCCATCTCACTGTTTCTTCATCAGTGGCTGGTGATTCTATCTCTCATGTTTCTTCATCAGTGCTTGGTGGTTCCTATCTCTCTGTGTTCTTCATCAGTGGCTGGTTGTTCTACCCTTCTCTGTTAGATTCATTCACAGTTGCTGGTGGTTCTCTCTCTCTGTCGTTCTTACATCGTGGCTGGTGGTTCCTAATCTACCTCTGGGTTCTTCATCAGTGGCTGGTGGTTCTAATCTCTCTTGTGTTCTTCATCAGTTGCTGGTGGTTCTAATCTCTCTGTGCTTCTCATCACGTGGCTGGGGTATCTACCTCTCTGTTTCTTCATCAGTTGCTGGTGGTTCTATCTCTCTGTGTTCTTCATCAGTTTGCTGTAGTCTCTATCTCTCTGTGCTTCATCACTCAGTTGCTGGATAGAGTGCTATCTCTCTGTGTTCGTTCATTCAGTTTGCCTGGTGGTTCTATCTCTCTGGTTCTTCATCAGTTGCTGGTGGTTCTACCTCTCTGTGTTCGTTCATCAGTTGCTGGTGGTGCTACCTCTTGGTGTTCCTGCATCACGTTGCATGGTGGTTTATCTCTCCTGTGTTCTTCCATCAGTTGCTTGTGGATTCTATCTCTCTGTGTTCAGTCTCATCAGTTGCTGGTTGGTTCATACCTCTCCTGTTTTCTTCATCAGTTGCTGGTGGTTCAATCTCTCTGTGTCTCATCAGTGCTGGGGTTCGATCTCTCTGTGTCTTCATCAGTTGCTGGTGGGTATCTAGCCTCTCTGTGTTCTTCATCAGTTGCTGGTAGGTTCTATCTCACTGGGGTTCTTCATCAGTTTGCTGTCTGGTTCTATTTCACTTGGGTTCTTCATCCACTGGCTGGTGTTGTTCCTCATTGGGTTCTAAACAATCAGCAGCTGGGTAGAGGGTTCTATACTCACTGGGGTTCTATCCACTGAGAGGTTCTTTGACTCAGTGCCAGCTAGGTGCTTGGTGTTCTGCCTGGTGTGGTTCCAGACCAGAGGGGGAGGTTGTTGTTGATATCCTGTCTGGTTGTGTTGGTTGAAGACCCATGGACACCTCTTCTTTTCGGAGGTCCAGACCTGACCCATCTGTTTCAGCATAACTCTGTTTGTCTGCATCGCGTGTCGGCTGTAACTGTGGGTGTATGTGTCTGTGTGTTGTAACTACGTGTTGTGGGTGTATGTTTGTCTGGTGTGTGTACAGCTTGTTGTGGAGGTGTATGGTTTGTCTGTGTGATTGTAAAACTAGTTGTTGGTGACTTGTGGGTGTATCTTTTGCCAGTCTGTGTGCGAGTGATTCTTATGTTGGCAAATCTGTCAATGTGTGTATGCTAGACGTTTAGGACCTGTCAGGGACCGAGAGAAGCAGTGTTTGCTGAGTGAGTGATCCACCCTGTCTGTGTGTGTTGGGGGGGAGAGGAGGAAGAAACAGGGGGAAGACCGGATGTGCTTGATGGAGCAGTGATCCTCATAGGTAGAGGATGGAGCAGCAGTAGTCTATAGAGTTGGTTATAGTCGTGGTTTTTGTAGCAGCTGCTGGCAGTTCCTGTGGGGTCCTGCAAACTGCTTGCTGGGTTATTTCTGGCGAGGAGTTGTTAAGTGGGACCCTGGGATTCTGGCGAGAGGAGGTTTTGGACCTTGGATTCTGGCTAGTGAAGGGATTGGACCTGGGGCCAGGTGGTTTCTGCGAGGATTTGACCTGAGGTATTTCATGGTCTGAGGGTGACGGTGGACCTCGGGGTAGTCTGCTGCGAAGGGTGAGGTTTGGACCTGGTATTCTGCCGCGAGTGGAGGTATGGTTTTCTCTTCGGTTATTCTGCTTTTTTTTGAAGGGAGAAATATGGAAGAGTTGGTTCTGGGTTTTCTGGCATGAGGTTTTTTGAGGGGTTGGACACTGGGAGGGTATTACTGACCGCGCGCCAGGACGAAGGGACCCCTGAGGCTATTTCTGGCGAGGGGTTTTTGGACAGTCGGCCTGGAGGAGGGGGAGTTTATTCTTGGCGACCGAGGTATTTCTCTGCGAGTAATTCTGGCGACGATCTCTCGGAGGAATGACTTTTTTAGAGCGGTTTAGATGAACCTGGATGTATCTCCAGCCCAAGTCCGTAGATGAGAAGTCTGGCCGACGTGTAGCGACGGCTAGATGGACTGGTCCCATATTCTGGCCACTCTTCCCAGGCCAAGGCCCTCCCAGCCCCAGAGACTTATTGAGAGAACTGGGGGGGGAGGTGGAAACCTAGGCCCCAGCGGGAGTAGAATTCTGAGGACGGATTGTGGCACCATGGAAGGAAGTATCATTGCTCGAGCCCCGAGGCGGACGGCTCGTGGACCTGGGTTATTCTGCGGCACCGAAGGGAAGGGCTTGAGGACCTGGGAGGCAGAAGACCGCGCTCTTATCGCGCACGGAAAGAGTGAAGCTTCGGACCTACGGGGCCCCATGGGCCTATGCCCTCTCGGCATCTCTATTTTGGACGCCTGCGATCCGCCAAGATTCTGGGGCCGCGGCCTGGGATCGGTCCTCTGGGATCCCTGTTGCGTCCTCCCCTCTCTGGCCAGGCCTTCTCCTGGACATCCCTTCCCCCAGGCCCCGCACTCCTGGGCATTTGGCGTGCGGAACGAGCTATGCAAAGAGACCACTGGCGCAGAGAGAATTGTGACCTGTCCAGAGTTATGTTGCGGGCCATACCGTCCCCCTCTCACCTGTCGGTCCATTACAGGACTAAGGAATCACCTCTGTGCTTTTATCTATGATTGCTGGGAGGTTCGCTTTGTTCTGGCTTTAGGAGGAACTCGTCTGTCTTTCTCTCTCCTGTATCTTAGTGTCGTGTTTTATCTTGGTTGGTCTGGGGGAAGTTATTCGGTCTGATCTGCAAACTGTTGAATTGTCTCTGGGGCGACTCTATCCTTTCGTTAAGCAGGTCTGAGGCATTCAGTGAGTGTGGACAGTTAATAACGTCACAATCAGTCAATTCCCGTGCTTCACCCCTCTTCCCTGTTGAGAACTTGGGGACATCTATGGAAAAAACCCTCGTGTGGTATCAGCTACTCTGACTTCCCAGAATACAGGTACGTTGAGAGGGATTTTCCTCCCACCTGTAGACATCTGGTGTGCTCTTTGGTAAGGTGTGGGTGTTTTGGTAGTGTGTGTTTGGTTAGGGTGGCGTTTGGTAGTGTGCGTGTTTTGGTTAGGTGTTTTTGTGGTGTTTGGTGTGTGGCTCTTTGGATTGTGTGCTGCCTTGCCTTTATCTGTGTGGTGTCTGCATTCTGGTTTGTCTCTCGTAGTTGGCGGTTGAGGTCGGTTGTCTTGCCTTCAGTTGGGTGAGGTGCGTTCGTCTTTGTTCCAAGATGAGGTTGAAGTTGTTTTCTTTGCTTCAGATGAGGTTGAGGTTGATGATGTCTCTTGCTCAGTTAGGGTCTGAGGTGGGTCTTTGCCTTCAGTTGGGGTTAGAGGTGTACTGTCCTTTCCTGCAGATGAGTTGAGGTTGTTGTCTTTGTTCAGATGAGGTGAAGTTGTTGTCTTAGCTTCAGTTAGGGTTGAGTGGTTGTCTTTGGCTTCAGTGGGGCGTGACAGGTGAGTAGTCTTTGCTTTCAGTGGGTTTGATGTGGTTTCTTTGCTTCAACGTGGGTTGAGTGTGGTCTTGCTTCAAAGTTGGGTTGATGTTGGTTGTCGTTGCATTCACTTGGGGTATAGGTGTTGTCTTTGCTGTCAGGCGTGGTTGAAGGTCGGTTGTCTTTGCTCTAAGTTGGGGGGGCTGAGTGGTTAGTACGTGCTCTAGTTTGGTTTGATACATCTTCTATCTTCCTTTCAACGTATCTTAGCACAATGCAGGCCTCGGCCCATTCGGAGGGTCTATCTATGTGTATTCGCCAGTTAAACCTCCGACGGCCCTCCAGCCTTGGTTCCTTTCTGCTCCACAGGGGAAGGCCTCTTCCCCTCAAGCGGCTCCCTTCCCCTAACCTAAGGAGGCGCCTCCCGCCTCCCCTCCCACCCCTCCACCCAGCTCGGATCTGCCATGGCGGGGCGCCGCTGTCCAGTTCTTTTAGCGGTCTAACCGACCTTCCTCCTTCCCCTGTTACCTGCCCATGGCCCAAGCTATGTTTCCCCTCCCTCCCCTATGTCATTCCCCGACACCCCCTCTCAAACTCGCTGACCGCCCTACGAGCCGGCGCCGGTATCTCTGCCTTCAATGGGAACAACCCCACACAGACTGTCCCTGGCCTCCTGGATACTCTCATGCTTGATGAGCCCCCCCGCTCTCAGGGCGTAAGCGTTGGGCTCTAGAATCAGTCTGGGGATGTGCAGATCTTATCTCTTGTGTTTCCCCGCTACACAAAACCGCCCCTGATAGTCCTCCTGTTCTCTAACGTGCCCAGGTATATAGAGGAGACCGCACAGCAGCCCCTTACCATAGGGCTAAGACCAGTACGCCGAGCGATGTCCTGCGTCCCCCTTACTCGCTCCCTCTGCCCCTTGTTTACTCTGCACTCGCGACAATGCATTCACATTACCCGACTCCTAAATTTCTAGATAATCCCCATGGTGATCACTCTATCCAGAAACACCATCAAAGGGTAAGGACCATCCAGTGAGGGGTGCCTTGCCATATACTCACCACACACACACGCACACACACACATAGCACACACTCAGCACCACAGCACCACCACCACGGTACACCGACACACACCCAACACACTCAACATCACCAACAGGCCACCACCACACAACACAAAATCACAACACAACCCTCAGGCTAACCCTTCCACTACACGAGGCGAATGACAGGGCACTTTGGCATTTATCATCTACTTAACTCCAACCAACGCACACACACCACAGACACGCCGACACACAAATACAAATTAGAGAATCAACGACAACAATCCCACTCTCTTTCGTCGCCGCATAGGAAACCTGCACAAGTGTCTCGAGTGCAGAAAGTAGACAAGGATTCACGTGCAGTCAGGGTACTCGCGGTGAGCGGCGCCAAAGCGACTCTGAGACTAGAGACGCTTTCAGACGCATCACTCCGGGAAATATAACCCCAAAGAGATCGTACGTTTTGTGTAGTGGAGTATGTTAGTGACACTGCTTTTTTGGTGAAACCTCTCTCAATCTCTAATGGCTAGGCAAAGCAACGTCAAAGACAAACCAGAAACCTGAATTGGCTATCTATTCTAGATGACTCTATAGCGGCCAGACCAGGCTGAAAGCCCGGATGAACGATAAGACAGGGACAGGGCAGACGAGTGTGTGCGGAGCTGGGCCGGTTCGACCTTGTTGAGGCTGCTAGTAGATACATGCCTCGAGATCACGGACCGATGTGACTTCAGCCAAGGAGTGTGTAATTAGCAATACTTACCAGCACATTAAGTGTGTTACACAATCTTACAGCACTGTGGTGTGTTACACATCTATAACAGCATGATGTTGTGGGGCGGGATGAAGAGACCCAGGCTAGTTACACATCTTACAGCCTAGATGGTGTCAACGAATCTGTACAAGCCTAGGTATGTTACACATCTCTAGAGCCATAGTGCTGATTACACATCTTAAAACCATGAGTTGTTACTGTTAACAGCACAATAATGGTGGTTAAGACGTGGGCTGGCTGTGGCCCAGCCATAGTGGTGAGAATATGGATACATCTCACAGCCATTGAGTGATGCTTAGAGGTCGCATATTGTCCACCCTTGTGGTGTTGCGGCCAGGCTGACAGCCCATCCGGGTGTGATAACCTGTTTCGCCATGTGTGGTTGGTAGGATTTACAGCCCATGATCTAACGTAATCGCATGGCTTACGAGTTAGATGGTTAACCCAGGCAGCGGGCGGTGGACAGTCGTGGCACGGGACCCCTGCATCTTAGTGACAGCCATGTAGGTGTGTGTATTAGTACCACCGGCTCTCTCTCGGCCTCCTTACTCAGCTCGTCTCATACGTGCGTGTATAGGTGAAAACGCGCTGGTCATTAGGGCAATATTGGGGGGAGAAAACAAAAGGTGTCTGTAACGATCTTACCAGCATAGTGTGGTGAGTGCGTGTGGCAAGCGGCTAGTAGGATTAGTGATACGTGTACGCAGATCTTACAGGCACTAGGTAGGGTGGGTGGTGTGACCTGACATACTGTTGTCTCTGTGTCTGTCTGGAGTGGTCGCAGAGTGTCTGGTGAGCGCGCACTAGTGGTGATACACCCGTATCTGTATATGTCTCGTCTGTCGGATAGTGCCTTGGTACACGCATCGTAAGGCGGGGTGCGACGGTATGAGCATCTTACAAGCCCTAGTATCGCTCAGCCTCTCAATGCATGCGGTTCCAACTCCGCGCCATAGTGAGATGTGTCTCAGTGCAATCTGACACGCCCACTCGATTCCACCCCACAGACCAGGGATGATGATAAGGGCGACTACTTAAGCAGCGAGAAGGTGGTGAGAGGGGTAGTAGACGGCGGATGGCGTGAAACGCCTGGTGGAGGTGGGGGTTATGCATCTTACAGCCATTGTGTGTTATGCATCTTTTACAGCCATAGTGTGTTATGCATCTTACAGCCATTAGTGTGTTCATGCACCTTTACAGCCATAGTTGTGTAAGCTTGATATGCACCTTACAAGCCCATAGTGTGTGCACCTTAACAGCCATAGTGTGTTATGCATCTTACAGCCATATAGTGTGCTTACAGCCATAGTGTGTTATGCACCTTACAGCCATAGTGTGAGTTATAAAAGCAATGAGCAGCTCTGAGAAGCAACTACATCATTCAACAACAACAAATAGTGTCAACATCACAGACTATATCAGGGAGTAAAAACATCAGCTGTTGCAATACACATCATGCAACATGCAACATATTCAGCTCTGTATTACAACCTTTCTGAACTTTTACCTCCATAATATCTAAAGTGGCCTTTTGAGTCCTGTGTATAGTTATGTATTCATGAGCAGAACAAATGTTTGATAGTGGTCACAGAACTCCTCCAATGTAGTTCTGTGGAGCCACAGGAGTCTGCAGCGCTCTGTGTCTACAGCGCTCTGTGTCTGCAGCTCTCTGTAGCATAGATGTGTGTGTGGCTCCAGTGTCAGATCACGCATGTGAAAATATCCATATAAAAGCTGATATCATCATGTTTCAATTTTGTTTAAATTATTTGTCTTGTAAAGACTGTAATATATTGTTATTTTGTGCTTCTTGTCATAAAGAGAGAGATGTCTCTCGAATCTCTCACTAACCTTCTGCTTTTCCCCTCCAACTGCTACATTTTATAAATAAAAGTTAAAAGGAATTCAGCCTGCTGATCAAGGCATAGTCTGTTGGGTGTGGGTATGTGTCCTGGGAGGAACAGACACAGTGGGTTTGTTTGGGAACCTGAGGCTTTGTATCCCATGAGTCTCAGCAGAGAAACCAGGAAATGGGTCTTAATAATCCTTAAGAGTCTATTGCGTCAATCTAAGTAACATAATAAAAGAATCCCCATCAAAATCTGTCAGTTTAAGCTACAGCAAGAGCTGTATCTCAATCCACCACATCCGCCTATGTCGGAATTACGCATCTGCGGTGGAAGGTGGCTGAGCTACAGCAGTGTTTGTCAGACCATGAGACATCCCGAAAGTCGTTCTTCTCATGAAAACGTCTGAAGCGTCTGAATGGTTTGGGCTACAAACTAATATAATCACTCCATGGAAAGATGAGACTTACACAAGTGTCACGGGACTCATCTGAAGGTAACCCATACAAATGAATGGAAGTATGGAGGTAATTTTGAGCCCAAAAAAGAAGGGGTTAAATATGTGTACTGTACAGTATATCTCCTTGATATAAAACAGACACTTCAAAACCTTTATTTTTGCCATTAATGTGTTATTCAATGCATTTCTATGGGTTATAGTAATAAAGGCCAAATTCAATATTTTAAATATTTGTTTAATACCTAAAAGGGTTCTAAAATTCAAAATCAAATAGCTAAATGATCAATGGTATGACCATCTTAAAACAATTCCATATGTTAGCTTAGTAGAACCTCCCCACCCACATTTTCCAAAACCCAGTTGCTTCGTGTGTCAAATCCATGAATCTCCTGTTAGACATGTGTTAACTCTATTACACTAGTATTATAGAGACCTTTTATTTATTTCTTTATGAAATATCACTGTCTGTGTTCCTCTCCCAGGACATTGCAGCTGCATTATATATAATAGGGTAATGTTGTTTCACCCATGGACAATATGTCTCACTTATCTACATAACAGATGGGAAGGGTCCATAGGCATGACTTAATCTAGATGTAACCAAATCCATCTAGGTGGATAAAAGTGTTTCATCTGTTTTGTTAATTTTAGTCAGCAGGTGGGTTCAGACGGTCGGTACACTAGATATAACTCAGTCACCATGGAAACCCAGATGACGACTGAAACAATCCAAACATACCAAAGTCTATTGAATCCCATAGAATCTATTGAATTCCATATATATCTGTTTTAATACCTAAACAGAAGAGGGAGGGGGGGTACTTAGGGGAAACACTGAGTCGTGAAGTGCAGATGTCCTTTCCTACTGCTTCTATCTCACACACAAAAACAACACAGACCACACACACACACACACACACACACCACACACACACACACCACACACACACAACCACACACACACACACACCAACACCACACACACACACACACACACACACACACACACAGGGATAGTTCAGTATGTGGGTCAGACTGGGGTGGGGTGTTACAGTTGGACAGGCTGATAGAACTGATACAGTCAGGGCTCTGGGAGTTATTACTGTATTATTACTGTGTGTTTGTGTGTGTGTGTGTGGGTGTGTGTGTGTGTATGTGTGTGTGTGCCATGGCTCTGTTAGTTATTACTGTTTCACTGTCGTCCCTTCTGCTCAATAGAAACATCTGGAGACAACTGGAGAAACGTCCCCCCTGGACAGAGGGCCTAAAGGTTATAGGTTACTAGATACAGCCTGCAGCATTTACACTATAATACTGGATTACAGATGTAGTACTGCACATCTCTGACATTACCACTGGACTCAGCCTAAAATATCTATTGATCTAAATGTGCATTTGATAATAATGTATGACATCTATGACAATAGATCTCTTCAAAGACTTGGTGCGTAAGCATATTTTACTTACTACAAAAACATACTTATCTATGTGAGCAGCTGCTTTGACAGAGACAGTAACCCATAACCCCTCTCCACTCTTAGAGAAAAGAACTTCTCCCCTCAGAGAGATTCTATTTGGGCCTGGGGCAGAGCCTTCCATGTGGACTCTGCTCAGTTTGTTACCCTTCAATAAAATGGATCTACCGTTTCTGAAGCAGATATCTTGTGAAGACATCCAACACCAGGAATAAAATGGGGACAGGGGACCACAACCTTAAAGCAACTCCTGATGAAAAAGTAGCTACTGTATAACCTGCTTGGAGAGGAGATGACACATGTCCGTGTTACAGTACATTCCAGTTCTCCCATTATCACATTATTACTCCCAAACAGGTGTGCTCCAACCCTAAAGCACTCAGAGAGAGACATGGGGAGGTATAGAGATATACAAACACAAGGAAAGGAAGAAAGACAGGCCGAAAGAAAGTAAGAGGAATAAAGAGGTAAGGAGAGGAGGGGAGGAGGGTGACCATTTGCAGCTGGGTTTTATAGCAGAATGACCTCACCACCACTCCCTTCTTCTCTCAATTTTGACATTTTATTCATTTAGCAAACGCTCTTATCCAGAGTGACCCAGTAACGAGCACATACATTTTTTCATATTTTTTTGTACTAGTCTGCTGTGGGAATCAAACCCACAACCCTAGCATTTCAAGTGCCATTCTCTACCAATTCATCCACACAGGACCAGCATTTCTCTCCCTCCATCCCTCTATCTCCTCTCTTTGACCCAGGCTCGTCTCGGCAAAATGTCATCAGCCGGTCTGTCTTTCGTTCGACACACTGGTCTCCTCATCCTTTCCTCCTTCCTTTCCTCATCCTACTTCCTCTCCTCCCAGACCCTCCCCTGTCCTCACCCTCCCATGCTCCCTCCCATTTTCAATCTCCTCCAGTCTTATCCATCCACCTGGAATTCATCTTATTTTTTGTGAGAATATTATATTGTCTGACAGCCACTCAGACTGCTGGTAAAGGCTTCAACTAATAGAGAGCAGTCCAACCAATCCACTCTATTCCGTTGGTTCATCTTCACATATTAGAGGATCAGGAGAGCTGTGTCCTTCTGCATGTCTCAAACAACGCCTTTCAGTTCAGATGAGGCCAACATTGTTTCATAAAGACTAACCAGCTGTTGCAGTATATCTCTACATCAGACACAGACAGGACTGACCCGCAGGAGACAGGACAGGTTCAGTATGTCTGTCAGAGAGATGAAAGGTAGAGCCAGCAGAGAGCAGTCCCAGGGTTACTGTTACTGACAAGTGACCGCCCACTCTCCCCCTCTCCACATCTAGTGTCCCCTCTGCAGATGTTGTGATGATCTTATCTCACTGATTCCCAGAAACATAATCCACGACCCAGAATCTCTCTCTCAACCTCCCCATCTGTCTCTGTCTGTCCATCTCTCTGTCTTTCTCTCTCTCCATCCTCCCCATCTGTCTCTGTCTGTCCATCTCTCTGTCATTCTCTCTCTCCATCCTCCCCATCTGTCTCTGTCTGTCCATCTCTCTGTCATTCTCTCTCTCCATCCTCCCCATCTGTCTCTGTCTGTCCATCTCGCTATGTCTTTCTCTCTCTCCATCCTTCCCTCTCAAAGCTGTTCATGGGGATAGAAACAGGATTGACCATGCACGCACGCACGCACGCACGCATGAGAGCACACACACACACACCTTTTATTATTTATTATTGTTGTTGCATTGTCGAGAAGGAACCTGCAAGTAAGCATTTATTTGGACGATGTATACCATGTGTATCCCGTAAATACGACAAATAAAACGTAAAACTTGAAACAGCGACTGGTCTGGGGTAGTAAGTAGAAGTGGCCTATACGGAACCCCTACAGGAAACTGTTCACTGAGACTCTTTCCAGGATGTTTCCTATTGGATGTTCCCTATTGGATTAAATGATGGTTTGACCATAGTGGTTGTACTATGTTTTAAAACTGTAAACTAAGAAAAGGAAGCTAGCTAGAAATGTGGCTGAGGCCGTTTAGACACTGCAATTTGCTTGGCGCATTTCTTGTGGCTGATTGCATTGGATTCTCACACCCATGATGCACCTCTTTCCCCAGTAGAATTTAACACAATTATTGACCCAGAGTGTTTAGGAATGCAGAAACTGTAGCTGCATTATAGTACTGTTACTGCAGAGGAGTGTTTGTGTGTGTGAGTTAAATCCAGACCAGTGCAGTTATCTGTCCTTCATCAAGGCCCACCTCTGTAAATACTTCCTGTGTGTTTTTAATGAGCTCAGTGAAGTGTGTGGGGTGAAGGCCTGGTAGTTGTGTGCCTGTGGGATACTGTCACTGTGTGCCTATGGGACATGTAAGCAGCAGACACACACACACACACACACACACACACACACACACACACACACACACACACACACACACACACAGGCAAGGAGAAGAGATCAGGCAAATGATTTGTTCTTGTACTGTCAATATCCCAGAAGAGAACTGATGGGCACTGGACTGGAGGGCTGGATGTGTGGGCAGTAAAAATACTCCACTAAACTTTGAAACTGAAATCTGTCTGGATTCATTTTCATGACCTTGGAACCTGAGCTGAACATGGATTAAACAGTAATGAACTTTAATGAACTTTAAATAAAAATAAAATAAATAAAATAATGCCAACTGTCACTGCCCCACCCAGTCACTGTCGTATTCTGCTCCAATAACTCAATAACTGGTCTACCTGGTCAGTGACAGTTGGCATTTAAATTATTTTTTTATTTTTTATTTAACCTTTTTTTAACCAGGTGGCCAGTTGAGAACAAGTTCTCATTTACAACTGTGACCTGGCCAAGATAAAGCAAAGCAGTGCGACACAAACAACAACACGGAGTTACACATGGAATAAACAAACATACAGTCAATAATACAACAGAAAAGTATATGTACCGTGTCTATATACAGTGTACAGTGTAGTTTTGGCATAAAGACCAAAATGAGCATTTAGCAAGATGTTCCTCTGACAGGATTAAAACCTCATCTCTCTTCTGTTAATTCTTCAAGATATTATCTGTTCTGTATTCAATGATTATTTAAGGATAACATTTCCGGGTTCTTTAAGTGTTATACATCACACTGGCATGAATAGCTCTCTAACTCAGTCATGGGGCCATGACTGCTATTCTCTGAATAGCAGACAGCAGTCACTGTGAACCTATACTAGAAGACATGGGTAGAGTTAAGAGAGTGTAGGCTTCCTGTAGAGTCTACCTCTCTTATACAGTATACAGTGCATTCAGAAAATATTCAGGCCCCTTGACTTTTTCCACATTTTGCTACAGCCTTATTCTAAAATTGATTCATTCTTATTTTTTACATATTTAAAACTGAAATATCACATTTACATTCAGACCCTTTACTCAGTACTTTGTTGAAGCACCTTTGGAGCGATTAGAGCCTCTAGTCTTCAATCTTGATTTCATCAGACAAGAGCATCTTGTTTTCTCATGGTCTGAGAGTCCTTTAGGTGCCTTTTACTGAGGAGTGGCTTCCGTCTGGCCACTCTATCATAAAGGCCTGATTGATGGAGTGCTGCAGAGATGGTTATCCTTCTGGAAGGTTCTCCCATCTCCACTTAGGAACTCTGGAGCTTTGTCAGAGTGACCATTGGGTTCTCCCTGACTAAGGCCCTTTCCCCCAATTGCTCAGTTTGGCGGGCGGCCAGCTCTAGGAAGAGTCTTGGTGTTCCAAACTTCTTCAATTTAAGAATGATGGAGGCCACTGTGTTCTTGGGGACCTTCAATGATGCACACATTTTTTGGTACCCTTACCCAGATCTGTGCCTCGACACAATCTTGTCTCGGAGCTCTACGGACAATTCCTTGGTCCTCATGGCTTGGTTTTTGCTCTGACGTGCATTGTCAACTGTGGGGCCTTATATAGACAGGCATGTGCCTTTCCAAATCATGTCCAATCAATTGAATTTACCACATGTGGACTCCAATCAAATTCTAGAACATCTCAGGGATGATCAATGGAAACAGGATGCACCTGAGTTCAATTTCTCATAGTAAAGGGTCTGAATACTTAACGTATTTTTATATTTTTTTATACATTTGCAAACATTTCTAAAAACTGTTTTCGCTTTGTCATTATGGGGTATTGGTGGTAGATTGATGATATTATTTTTTTAATTTTTTAAAAATCAATTCAAAAAATTAAGGCTGTAAAGTAACAAATGTGGAAAAGGGTAGGGGTCAGAGTACCTTCAATTCACTGTATAAATGGTCTCTGTGTCTCTGCTCTCTGGACAGCCGGTTGTTTCCTCATGAATCAGCCCTGTAGTCATTGTTCCAAGCCTGGCAGAACAGATCATGACCAGTGGCCTGACTCAGTGCTTCATGTTCATATTTCTGTGGCCTTGCCTAGTCTGACCTGGACTGGACGAAACCCTCTGTCAGGACGGCCCAGCTCAACCATAACCACTGGTTCAGATGTCACTAAGGTCACCAGCCTTTTAAAATGCTTCAAACCATAAAGCATCTTTACTGGTGTATTTCCCAGCCCTGGCTGCTCTATAGATAGAGAGCCATAGGAAGGAAATCACTTCCATACATCCAGCATAGGAGGCTTAGGGTTAGGGTTAGTTCCACTGAGAAACAATGTTTGGCAGCGGAGTTCATTGGTACTGGCGGCTTCTAAAGTCCTCTGTAACTCTGTCTGGAGTCAGAGACCAGAGTTTTGTAATGTAATCAATATAGAATGAGAGGAGTGACTGAACAATGTCAAGCAACTGAAGGCTATCACATTCCCATCTGATTGGCTTTAAAACATGGCTTCCTCAAACCAGACACGGATCAAGGGAAACGCAGGCTTTTTTATTTTAGACAGTTAAATCAGTTTGACTCTTTCAAAACAACTCCTTCATCATCGCAACTGCCATGTGTTCTAAAGAGGGATGTACCCAGGACGTGTGGAGCACACTTAGGCCTGATAAGCCCACAGCAATGGCTTCCATGCCGCCTGCAAACCTAAACCATGCACGCATGCACACACAACACACACACACACACACACACACAACACATACACACACACACATGTACAAACACAAACACAAACACACACACACGCACTATATGGAATTGTTTGTCTTCCTTGCTGTTGGCCAGTGTTCCAGTGCTGTTTGGATAATAGAGCAGGTTTAAGTTCAAGTGTTTCATGGTTGTAATTTCACACAGAGCTGCTTCTATATGGATCTCTGTCCGAGAACTGATACACTGACTATTCACATAAAGTCCACTCAACCTCTCTACCTGGACTCCTCTGATTTCCACCCCCGCCCCCATCTTCCAACATTCCTTAATCCTCCCTCTCTCCCCCATCCTCTATCTGCTCCCCCAGTCTGCCCTGGCCTGAGCAGTGAGAGAGTTCAGTCAAAAATCTGTTGTTGACTCAGAAATGCTCTGCAAATACCAATAGTCAATAATCAAACAGTCAGCCAAATCCACACAGATGGCTTTTAGTCGGTGCCTGGGTGGAGTCATGGAGAGTCTTACTGGACTCAGGTTACGCTCTCTGGCACTTCAGATGGACTCAGTATAATGAGTACAGTCAGTCCATTGTCCATTGGCTACGGCTTCCTATTCCCTATACAGTGAGTGCAGGACTTTGGCCAGAGCCCTACTGTGAGGTGTCCTATGCCTCTCCCCATACTGTATCCTGCTCTCAGTCCTTAACCAAACCCAGAATGATGATGACATGTCTGTGCTCTGAGGATCCACTGTAAGCCCTGATCTCGTGGAAATGCTGACACCATGTCTTCCTGAAGGGGAGAGAGAGAGGTTAGAGAAGGGGTGGGGAGAGAGGGGGGGGGGGGGGGATAAGAACGAAATACTGTGTTTTTTGTACCCAGCGTGTATCCAACACCCCTTAGTTAGGTGGAACTATTCCATTGGATGACAGTCCTTTCCATTAGATATGGCTGCACTGCACTAAATGCGTCTGAATGTGTTATCTTGTAGTTTGCCAGTAATGTATAATAAATGGACCTCTTCGGTCAATTTATGGTTGTGAGGATAGTGGAGTTAGTGCAGGTCTCTGTGTTGGTCCAGGCTGAATGGTTCTGTGTGAGAAGCGTGCAGGGTTATAACACTGTAACACTCTCAGCTGGAGAGCTTTCATTCTGTGGTGTGTGTGTGTGTGTGTGTGTGTGTGTTGTGTGTGTGGTTGTGTGTGTGTGTGTGGTGTGTGTGTGTGTGTGTGTGTGTGTGTGTGTGTGTGTGTGTGTGGTGTGTGTGTGGTGTGTGTGTGTGTGTGTGTGTGTGTGTGTGTGTGTGGTGTGTGTGTGTGTGTGTGGTGTGAACTTGTTTAGTTTCTTTCTAACTCAGGATCCCTGTGGCTTCGCTGGGTTTATATTCTCATTTGGAGCTTTCAAAGACATCCCTCTCTCTCTCCTCTTCCCCTCTCTCTCCCTTGTCATTAATACCTGTCCCTCTGTCCTTCTCAGTCTCTCTCTCTCAATCCCTCTCTGCATAGATGTGTATGTATGTTGGTTTTAGGAATTTAACTTTGCATGCAGTTGTGAGAATATGTGGGGTTAAATATTGTGATGTGATATGTCATGATGTGATATGATATGTAGTGATGTGATTATGTTAGCTGTGGGTGATATTCTCTGTCTCTGTTTTATTGTTGTATTGGTAGACAGGCGGCCCATCTGTTCAGCAGTATCATGCTCTTCACAGGGGACCCAGCCTGTGACTGGCGACATGGCTTTTAAAGAGTGCTAGCTCCAGTGTGTGTGGTGTGTGTGTGTGTGTGTGTGTGTGTGTGTGTGTGTGTGTGTTGTGTGTGTGTGTGTGTGTGTGTGTGTGTGTGTGTGTGTGTGTGTGTGTGGTGGTGTGTGTGTGTGTGTGTGTGTGTGTGTGTCTGGCTGCTGTACT